>NC_045764.1:108472077-108527077 GCF_008692025.1 Phocoena sinus | reverse complement strand
CAACTAAAGTTTGTGTGTAACACACCCTGAGAGCAAATAACATTTATGTTTTTAGAGTAGGAACTAAGAAGAATGTTTTTCTAATTTTTCAGTGTATTCAATATCATGAAACTGTAATACATCAGAACAGTAGATAGCAATTAGAAACTAATCTCTCCTTATATTACATGAAAGGACTTACGACAAAAGTAGTCGAAAACCATGTATGGGGTTTAATATTATTAGTTCAAATTCTGTGATCAAGTTGGGTGTAGGAAAAGGTGAGAAAATATAAGAAAAATAGCAGAGAAACTGAGGAGATAATTTTGAGAGTAAAAGTAGTGAACACATTTTAGTATGAAAAAATAATTTGATTAAATGAATCAGTCAATTAATAGAAGCATAGAAACATGGAACACTAATCACCAGTCCTTTATTCACCTTAAAACTATCACACATAAGCATATATATGAAAATATGTATGTATATATGTAAATAAAGTCCAGAAACAGCATAAGTAGTAACATATTTCAATATATATAATAAAAATTTATTATATGAAAAAGGACAACTTTCAAATCTATGGGCAAGAGAAGAATTTTGGGAGTCAGTACAATGTACTTGTGAAGAGAATGGATTCTTGGGTCATAACTCTTGGTTCTCATTCCAGCTATGTTTAATAGCTGTATTACCTTGAACAAATCTTAACTGTTCTTCAGCTCCCTTATATGAAAGTTAAGGGGAGTATAACACTTACCTACCTTGTTGGGTTATGAGAATTAACAGAGATAATAAATGTAAAGCATCTGGCAGAGTGTCTGGCTCAAAGTAAACCACAATAAATGCGAATCCTTATTATTATTCAATAAATGGCTAACCACTTAGAAAACAAAAGTTTCCCTCTCATGTTATGTCAAAAATAAAATCAGGTGGATTAAATAGTTAAATGTTTAAAAAAAACTATAAGAATAGAAAAGATCTATCTGAATATTTATAATAATCTTGTATTGAAAGTAGGAAATGCAAAGCCATAGACCTATGGAAGACTGCTGAAATTTTAAACTTCTGATAGAAAAAAAATGTTTATAAACATAAAAGACACATGGCAGAATAGAAAAATATTTACAGTATGTAATACAAAGGGTTATCATAATTTATATTGAGAGCCTTCTGACCATCAGTTGTTCTAAAAACTAATATTATATCAAGCAGGTAATGAACACAAACAGATGGTATATATTGTAACTTCACTGCTCTTTCTAGCCTCAGAGCCTACTCAGTCTTTATCTTCTGTAACTTTTCCTCCACACGAAGGAAACAGAGTAAATGTTACTTCAGCCTTTTCTGATCAGTCTAATTTATGCCTCCCTAAATTTCTTTCTCCTGGCATTTTTTTCTGTCATAGCTGTTATCCTTTATCATATATTTATGTGTGTTGATTTTTTCCCTTTTTCCCTCACTACACAATAAGCTCATGGGGCCAGGTCGTACACTGTTTGCCACTCTATAGGAGGCCTTTAGCATATAGCAGGCATTTGAAGTAATGAAAGTGAATATCATAACAGGTCTTGTACACCAGGTTAAAACATTTAGCCTTTATAGCTAAGACAGTCATAGAAGAATTTTAAGCAGGATAAATCTTTCTTGGGCTTTGGTGAAGGTTGGGTAAAGAATGAACTGGAAGGGAGCATGTCTGGAGACCAGGTCATTGTTTAGAAAAGGAATTGAAAAAATCCAAGAAATTATGAAGCTCTAAACTAAGGAATTTTAATGGAAATAGAACAGGAAAGTTTCCAATGATATTTAAAATTAGACTATTTTAACTGAAGCAGAGTGTATATACAGGGAAATAATGAGAATGAAATTTGATTCTGGATTTTAGAGCAGATTGTAAACCTCTAAAGCTATATTAAGACATTTGTAATTCTTTAAGTAGTATAAAGCCAATGAGGAATTTTGGAAATAGGATTTTGTTTGGTTTTTCTTTTTGTTTGCATGTTTTACAAAAAATATTTATTTATTTATTTGCCTTCGCCGTGTCTTAGTTGCGGCATGCGGGATCTTTTTTTTAGTTGCGGCATGCAGAATCTAGTTCCCTGACCAGGGATTGAACCCAGGTCCCCTGCATTGGGAGCGCAGAGTCTTAGCCACTGGACCACCAGGGAGGTCCCTGTTTGCATCTTTTAAACCATCTTAATTAGCAGGATTAAGTTATTTGGACATATGGACTAGACTTCTGGGACCACAGAAAAGTTGAATTTACAGTTTTATGAATCAGTACTCTAACTCAGCTATAAGTCTTTAGGTCCAACGCCATCTCAATGAAGAATTTCTGGGATTCTGATAAGTATTGTCAAATAAACTTCCCTTTATCATTATCGCCATCACCACCATCACTACTACAACCAATGATAATGGTGGCACTAACAGCAACGACATCAACAAACGTTTATTGAATAATTACTATGTATAAGGCGCTGCAGTTTGTGCTTAAGTACATAGAAATCTGACCTAGTCCCTGCTATCAGAGAGGTAGAGTAAGTGCATTAAAATACACTAGCTATGAAGAGTAGCATGTAATAAAATGAGTTATAGGAAAGTAATTGCTACCGAAGTTCAAATAAGAGAGAGTTGACCATAGTTGAAAAGTCTTTGGGAAAAGCTACGTGGAGGAGATGAGACTTGAATAGGCATTTGAGGAATAAATAAGATAAATATAGAGGAAGGGCAACTACTCAGGGAGCATGGCAAGAGCAAAGGTGGAGGTGGAACTCTCACATCTTTTTTAAGGACAAGTAGACAGGTGGACAAATAGACTGCTTTGACTAAAGCATTGGGTTCACAAAGAGAAATAAAGAAAGTGGTCAGAGAGTTGAATGGAAACAGATTGTAAGTTATCCTTGATGTCAAACCAAGTTTATTTTGAATAAACTTATGATCACTTATGTTGAGGAAAGTGAGGAATCATAAGTTTTGCGCAAAGTAGCTACTGGTGGAAAGTTGTGTGTGAAAGTTTTAAGATGAATCTAAATGAGTATGTTCTGGGTAAAAATTCAGGTTGGTGAGACTAGTTACTGTGGCAATCTTCTAGGAAAGGAAAACAAGAACCTGATGTGAGAAAGAAAGAGAAAATAATAGGAGATTTGTTCTTACCTTTTATTACAAAATTTTTCAAAATAAAAAAAGAATAATATAATGAACCCCCAAATATTTACCACCCAGCTTCAAAAATTATTGATTTATGATCAACCTTATCTCTATTCCTACCTACCTAATGTGACTACAGGTTTTATGACTAAATTTCTAAGTGATAAGGAGATGAGGACTCATTAAAAAAACATAACCATAATACCTAAAAAAATTTTTATCATACCTGAAAAATTAACTATTTCTGAACAATCCCAAATATGTAGTCAGTGTTCAAATTTCCCTAATTTTTTTATTTGAAAATTTTTTGTAATTCATTTCTTTGAATCAGTATTCAAATAAGGTCCATTTATTGTAATTGGTTGATGATGTTTCATAAATATTTTTAATCTTTAGTTTTATCTTCTATTTTTTAATTTTTCTTGAAATTTATTTATTAAAGAGACAGACAATATTTGCTGATTACACACTCATGGTAATATTTACAATGATCGTCCGTCTCCTATATTTCCCGGAAAATGGTTGTTATATTTTAAAGCTTGATCAGATTTAGTTTTCTTTCTTTTTTTTTTTTTTTTTTGGTGGAGGTGAGGGCAAGAATTTTTTATAGGTTGTGCTGTGTAGTATCAAGGGGCACATAATATTTGTCTCTTTTTTTCGTGTGTTACAGCAACTATTTAAAAGTGATGATATTCTAATTCATTCATTTTAATTAATTGAAATACTATAAATACAAACATCAATAATTTGATTACCTTGACTCATAGTTTATATAGGAAATGTAGAATAAATATCTATTGCTCTTAATGTACCAGTTCTCAAAAAAATGAATTTTCTCTAGCCTTCTCCGAAGTTACCAATGATTTTCTTTATTTTAAAATAATTATTATGAACTCATACATTAAGATATGTTTGATGTATTTCAATCTACTGCAGTTATCCTTATTGATGTTCAAATTGTCCTATCTTTGCCCCATAGGAAACCTTTTTAAATTGACTTCTGAATCTTTTTGATACAACCCTAGTAGCCTTTGAGAGCTTTCTTTCCTGTATGATAAGATGTCCCAGGATCATCTTTATTTAAGTTTTCTACTCAGCACTCAGAATCAACCATTCTCCAAGGATACTGTATTACTGTGAAATGGTATTTAGAGACCACAAATGAATTCTAGGTGTGCTCATTGCTATAGAGTTACTCATTGCTTTTATGTTTCTAGAGGACAGGGCCAAGAAATGTGTACTTTTTAAAGATAAAGTTTACTGTGAGTTCATATAATTTATATTTATTGTGAGTTCCAATTCAAATTCAGGAGTATATGGTTTTTACCAAAATGTATTGATCTTACATTTTTTTCCTGTTTCCCTTATGCCAACACTCCTTGTTTTTAATGATAATCATATAAATCCTTTGCCTTTTCCCTTGCTACAAAGACAACAGTCTCATAGTAGCAATACAATACTGCTACCTACAATACAAATCCTCAGACTGTACAGTTAGTTATTTTTTCAAGTTTCGTTTTTTTTGGACCTATGAATATATCCAGCTAAGGATACACAGTCAAATTCTTGTATTTTAAAGTCACTGTAAACATTTTCACCTTTTATGTTATGTTACTTATCTTTTCATGCATGGATTCCATAGTGGTTAATTACGGAAGCTTTGTAATATGTACCAACAACTTCTAGGGATAAATTTTTCTCATTCTTCTCCTTTTCAGAGTTATCTTTTATTTTAGGGTTATTACTTCTTTTTCCAACTAAACTCTGTTTAGCTTTAGGAAAAAGAAAACCTAATGATATTTTTATTGTGTTGACACAGTTATGATGTTAAGTCTTCCCACCCAAGAATATATGTCTATTTGTTCACTTCTACTTTTGTGCCTTTCAGGATTGCTCTGGGATCTTCTGCATATGAGAGATATTAAAAAGATGAAACAGTAGGACGGGAATATGAGGGGAGAAATAGAGAAAAACCTGGTTTCCAGCCTCTTTTATGGGAGAATGATTTTGCTTGACAGAAATGGGATTATTTTAAGAGATTAACACAGGAAATAATGGTGAGTTTTTATTTTAGTACCAGACCTGAGTTCTACCTAAGCTTCAATCGCAACTAAACATATCAGTCAAATTTATATAGAAATAAATGTTATTAAAATAAATCAGGAATAATCCCTGAGAGAGTAAATCACACGAGATAATTATTCACTGTACTTAGTCACATGATATGAAACAATGTTCTTTTTAGAGCGTGTGCAGTTTCATGCAAATTGTAGAAGTTTTCCTCCACCACCTTTTCACATGCTTCTCACTTCGTAGCACTCTCTTTGCAACTGCCCTACCCCTACTGCCACCACCTCATTCTGGATTGAATATCCATATCATGCCATAGTTCTTCAAACAGCTCCTATATCAGAAATCAGGGTCCTGTACTGGACTCTTCCCTCCCTCTCCCATCTCCCTCTGTTTACTGTCTACTAAATCCTATTGAGTCTACTCCTAAAGAAGCTGAAAAAGAAGGTTCAGTCTACCTCTTAAAAAGCTCTTAAAAAAAAAAAAAAAGCTCTTGAAAAATTTCTTACTCCTCTCCATTATCATTGCCTGTGACATTGCTTTTTTCAGAACATCATTTTCTCACCGATTATATTGACAGCAAATCTTCAATACTCATCTTGCTTCCTGTATCCTCTTGTTTCCTTTCTTACATGACTACATGTGGCAGTATTTATCCTATTTATAGTATCTTCAAGCCATCTTTCTTCTGTACTGCTACCTGAGTCATCTTTAAAAATACAAGTTAAATACTTCTATGACCTCCATTACTTAAAGCAGATTCCCAATGTATAGTCTAGAAAATGCCAAAGAGTTCCATGACAAATGCTGCATCTTATATTCTTAAGAGGGTCACAGGGCAAATTGGCTCCCTCTAGTAGAGAAATCTGTTTAAATGTGATCAAGCTAATGAGCCTGGATTCATGTGATTATGGACTTTTTAAACATACCTATGCCAATTTTTTTGGCAATCCATTGTCTGAAAACATACTTTAGAGTATACTGATATAAAGAATAAAATGTTAACTCCTTATCACGAATAATTTTACTATTGCTGTGGCCTCATCTTCCACAGGTCCCTCTTATTCTTAATATTCTAACAAGGACCAGGGGGGCACAGTTCACACTCTTGTGCCCTGTGGACAGTACCCCAAAATTTGCTGTACTGATTTATCTTTCTGTATTTTTAGGTACTCAGTACCATTCTTCTGAACAGATTTTGCTCCCATCGTCCACCTAATAAATTCCCACTCATCCTTCAAGACCCAGTTTAGATGTCACCTCCTCAGTACCAGTTTGAACATCATCTACATACAATGAATCAGAAGAGATATCATGGCCCAAAGAAATATGCAAAGTGAGATGAAAGCCAAAAACATACCTTCAGCAATGCCTATATTTAGGCATAACTCCCTGTTATTTCAGAAGAGGCCCCATGAAGGAGACTGAAAATGAATTTTTTAAGTTATAGGATGAAAACCAATAGAAATCTTGTTCCAGAGGCCAATTAAAATGACAAAGTATTAATAGAAAGGTTCAAATACTACAGAGTTATCAATAAGAGGAGGAGGAAGACCAAAAAGACACATTTGAGTCTTACTGATGATCTTAATAAAGCAGTTTCAGGAGAGTTACTGAATACTGCTAGATAACTATACTCTCCTTTATTCTCCAGCCAAAAACAGCAAAATACTCAGAGGACCTGAAACTACATGCACACCTGTGCGCGTGCACGCATTTCCATATAGAGAAAACCAGATGGAAAAACTGACAGCTTGAGATGACGTTTAAGAAGATGAAGGATCCTGGGGGTAGAGGGTATTAAGGAAGCAGGGCAATGAGAAGGAAACTTAGAAAAGGAATTTTTCTCGTGTCTTTCCTTGGAGGGAGATGGAGATCCTGCTTAATAGGAAAAGTAAAGAACTTTTGTCCACCATTCTCTAGATTTTATGTGTAGGTGATGGATTGTCTAACAGTAACAAAATTTCCACAATGTCAAATGTTAAGGGTACAACAAAAGAGTTACAAAAGGAAGATAAGGCTATAACTTGAAAGTAGAATTGAGGAAAAGATTTTGCTAGGCTGAGGGAAGGAGACAGAAGAAAGGAATACATTGCCAAGACAATAGTGCGGAGAGAATTAATGGAGTAGAGTACTAGAAGAGAGTATTTATGTGTGTGTGTGTGTGTGTGTGTGTATGTGTGCACAGGCACACGTGCTAGGACTGCAAGGAAAGAGGGATTGGATCAGGGTAATAGTTTGGTTTACATTCAATTCTCTGACCAATAATTCAGGTTTATAGACTGTTAATGTTTGATATCTCTGTACACCTTTCCCATGAACCAATAAAGAATGTTGCTTTCTTTTGACTACTACATTTTGAAGATCCAATTTGTCTTATATTTCCACAAATATAAAAAGAAACCCTCACTTTACAACTCTGTGAACATTCAGAGAGAAAACTTTCTTAGGATTATACATGGCAAAGAAAATAATGTTTCCTCTATCTTATGTATAGAAAACTCACATCAATATCTTCCCTGGATATAGAACTGGTCACATAGCCTTTGGCTGTTCTTTAGTGCAATATACTGGCAACATGGAACACATTTTAGAGGTGAAGACTACTTAGGGAGTCTACAGGGAATAGCTGAGCAAAAGGAATCTGCTGGATATTTCTGTACTGTTTTCATAATTCACTGTTATGAAGTCAGGCCTCAGGGAACAAGGGTCAAGGGTCACATATTCCTTTTTCATTTTGGAACAATCAGAATATTATTTAATCAGGAGAAAATATTTTATATTATAATATCTTTAAGTAAGGAGTAGGATTGCTTTGTGATCTATGAAATGAAGGTTGAATAGAATAGGAGGCCTCCTCCATACACTGTCATCAAAGCATCCAAATGTTTTATCCTGCCTGGAACATTCCTTACACATGATTCTTATTTCTTAGCTCCAAACTACGCCTAGGAGGAATCTTTTGTTCTCGGTGCTGCCAAAACTTCCACCTTCCAGCAATGACCTCAGTTTAGCACCTGCTCATAAGATGTGTTTGCACATCGTTGGTACGTTATGGTGACATATATGTTCCTATCAAGGAGACTGTCATAGAATTCAGGAGATGTTAACATTTTTCCATCTGTGTGTGTGAAAGTGACGTTTCCTGTTAATTTTGTTCTCTTGCTGAACTCTCCAAGCAAAAGCCTTCTGGGGGAGGCAGAATGATGTCATTATAGTCATAGCATAAATTTTTCAACCTTTAGAATGAGACATATTGTGGCATATATTTCACTACTTTTAAAAGCAGTAAAATAAAAACTTGGAGGATGATGATATCAATTTTGTATTTTTCAAGTGTGGGGGTTTCCAGAGCCTTGAGAATGACTCCAGGGCTAAAATTTCCTCTGGCACGTGGATTTCCTCTCTCACCTTAGAATAGGCAAGCCCATCTACGGGTGTCCTTGTTTATGAGGCAAACAGAGACTTGGCTATTTAACTTCAGACGTGTCGAGACGTTTTTCAGGCAAAATAGTCTAGCACTAGTGATTTAAAAATAAAAAGAGATCAAACCTCCAATTTCAGCTCTGACATGTAAAAGCTTGGAAGTTGTCACTCCCATTTTTACAACCAGAAAAAGCTGAAATCAGTAACTTTTCTTGGACTTCTTATCAGAGAACTGATACGGCAGAGCGAACTGCCATCCTGAAATTCAGAGAAAGAGGCAAATGTAGAGTCACAGCCTCCAACTCCTTTTCTTCTAAGAAGAAACCACTGGGGTCATAAACTGCTGGAAACGATAATTTTGATGAACTGTTAGAGGCTGAGTGTGGACTAGTATGAGAGCGAGATATTTCCGGGGACTGTGATCCTAAGGGGACTCCCAATACTATCTTGGGTTTTACCTCCAGGAACCATTCCAGGTTCTTACCTTGAAGAACCAAGTAAGATCCCCTCATGGCTCTCACATGGAAGAGGAAAAGTAGCCATTGTCAACTGCTCCAAGAGTGGTCTCAAAATGAAGGGGTGCTCTTCAAGGGAAAGATTTAAAAAGACTTAGCCACCTAAGGGAAGGGAATTCTCTCCTCTCCAGCCTCTGTTAGCTTTCCTGCAACACCAAAGGGGGAAAAAAAAATCTAAGAACTGTAACTTGTAAAGGTTACAGCCCAGGAGCAAAGCCCACTAAAAGAGATTCAGTCATAATAATACAAAATACTTCCTCTCCCCTGTTTCCTTCCATCACATTGACAGGTATCCAGTGCATTATAGCTCAAAGAACTAAAAGACAGACTTTATCTAAGGAAGGTATCTTAGGGAAGCCAAAGACAACGAGGGAGACAAAAACAAGGGCAATAAAGGAATCGAAGCCTTTGGCACTTACAGTTGCAGCAAATGTTCAATACAGCCCTAGTCCTAGACGCACTGACATAAAACCTTACACTAAAGGCCTATTCACTTAAGTTTCTATTACCTGATACATCTTGTCTGGCCTTCAACAAAAAATTATAAGGCATGCTAAAAGAGAAAAGCAAGGTCTGAAGACAAAGCAAGAATCTGACCTGATTCAGATATGACACAGATGTTAGAATTATGAGTCGGGGACTTTAAAATAACTATGATTAATATGTTCAGAGTGCTAATGGAAAAGTAGAGAGTATGCAAGAATATCTGGGTAAAGTAAGCAGAGGGATGGAAACTCTAGGAAAGAATCAAAAGAGAATGCAAGAAATCAAAACCATTGTAACAAAAATAAAAGATGCTTTAGAAGGGCTTATCAATAAACTGTACAGCTGAGAAAGCAATAAGTGAACTTGAAGATAGGTCACTATAAACTTTCCAAAAAGAAATGCAAAAAATAAAAAATAAAAAATTGAACAGAACATCTAATAATTGTGGTACAATTACAAAAAGTGTAACCTGCAAGCATTTGGAATACCAGAAGAATAAAGAAGGAGCAAGAGAAATATTGGAAATAATAATAGTGAGAACTTTTCAACATTAATGATAGACACCAAACCACAGACTAGGAAGCTCAAAAAATATAAGCAGGATAAATACCAAAAAATACCCCCCCCCAAATCTAGGCATATCATACTCAAACTTTGGAAAACCAAAGACAAAGAGAAAATGGTGAAATCAGCCAGAATTAAGGAAAAAAAACACACCTGACTTGTAGAGAAAAAAGGCTAAGAATTACAGCAGACATCCCTTCTAAAACATTGCTAGTAAGATGACAGTGTAGAAGAGAGTTGATATGAACTCAAGAAGGGAATTGATATGCTAAAAGAGGAATGGCGATGGAGTCATAGAAAATGTTGAATTAAAATCAGAGAAAACAAAGAAAAATGCAATGAACAGAAAACAGAAACACGGTAGTTATTAATCCAGCTATATCAAAATACATTTTAAATGTGAATAGCCTAACTATACAAATTAAAAGACAGATTACTGTATTTTTAAAAAAGACAACTCTATGATGTGTAGAAGAAGTCCACTTTAAGAAGTCCACTTTCAGACTAAAAGTAAAGGAACAGAGAAAGAAATATCATGTTAATACTAATCAGAAGAAAACAAGAGTGGCTATATTAACTTCCGATACAGTTGACTTCAGATCAAGGAAAATTATTAGGGATTAAGACAGGCTTCTATAATGATAAAGGGTCAATTCTCCAAGCAGATATAACAATTCTTAATATATGTATATACCTAAATAAAAGCACATCAAAATATGTGGGATAAAAACTGATAAAACTTTAAAGAGAAACAGATAAATCCACTATTATAGTTGCAGTACTTTTTTTTTTTTTTTTTTGCGGTACGCGGGCCTCTCCCTGTTGTGGCCTCTCCCGTTGCGGAGCACAGGCTCCGGACGCGCAGGCTCAGCGGCCATGGCTCACGGGCCCTGCCGCTCCACGGCATGTGGGATCTTCCCGGACCGGGGCACGAACCCGTGTGCCCTGCATTGGCAGGCGGACTCTCAACCACTGCGCCACCAGGAAAGCCCTATAGTTGCAGTTTTCATTACCTTTCTGTCAATAGCTGATACATCAGCAAGCAGAAAGTCAGTAAAGATATAGTTGAACTGAAGAGCATTATGAATCAACCTGAACTAATTAACATTTATAGAATACCCTATCCGACACTGGCAGAATAAACATTTTTCTCAAGATTTCCTGGAACATTATTAATGACAGACCATATGCTCGGTTATAACACCTTAACAAATTTAAAATAAAATAAATCATGCAGGGTATGTTCTCAGGCCACAGTGGGATTAAACTAGAAATCAGTAACACATAGATAGCTAGAAAAACTCCCAAATATTTGGAGATTAAACAATACACGTTAAAATAACATATGGGTCAAAGAAGAAATCTAAATAGAACTTAAAAAATATTTTGACCTAAACAAAAATGAAAATACAACCTCTCAAAATTTTTGGAATTCAGCAAAACCAGTGCTTAGAGGGAAACTTATAGTATTAAATCCATTACTTAGAAAGAAAGAAAGATCTGTAATCAATAATCTAAGTTTTCACCTTGCAAAACTAGAGAAAAAAGAAAAATTGAGAGTAAATCAAGTAAGAAAAAAAGAATATTAGAGCAGAAATCAATGAAATTAAAAACAGAAAAACAGAAAATCAATGAAACCAAACACTGGTTCTTTGAAATGATCAATAAAATTGTTATAAACCTGTTGGCAAATTAAACAAGAAAAAACAGAGAATAAACAAATTCACAGTAAAGGAAGGAAAGAGTGATCATCACTACCAGTTCCAACAACATTAATAGAATAAGAGAAGAATATTAACAGCTTTATGCTCCCAAATTGATACCTTATTAAAAAAAAGATCAGTTCCTTGAAAGATACAAAAATACCAAAATTTACACAAGGAAAATATCTAATTTGAATAGCCTACATCTGTTAAAGGAATCGAATTAACAATTACTTTTCAAAAGAGAAAGCATTGGCTCAAATGGTTTCGTTGGTGAATTATACCAAATATTTAAAGAAGAAATCATACCAATTCTCCACAGTCTCTTCCAGAATATAAATGTAGAAGAAACACTACCTAACTCATTCTATGAGGCCAGCATTACCCTAATATCAAAGCCAAAGACATTACAAGGAAGGAAAATTACAGATCAATATCTCTCATAAACACAGATCAAAATTCCTCAAAAATATATTAGCTAATTTAATTCAACACTATTAAGAGAATAACAATAATAGTCACAAACCAGGGGAAATATTTGCAAAACACATACCTGAAAAGAACTTGTATTTAAAATATACAAATAATTCTTAAAATTCAACCCATAAGAAATCATACAACCTAATTTAAAAAGTAAAACAAAACAAAACAAAAAGAACCCAAACGCACTGGAGAAGATATATAGATGGAAAATAAGTATATGAAAAAATGATCAACATTATTTGTCATTGGGAAATTCCAAATTAGAACAACAATGAGATACCATTACATACCTATTAGAATGGGTAAAATTTTAAAAAAAGACGATAATACCAAAGATGGTGAGCATTTGGAACATTCCTGGTAGGACAATAAAATGGTGCAGTCAATTTAGATGACAGTTGGAAAGTTCCTTGTAATGCTAAACATAGTCTTACCATCTGATCATAGCATAAGCAATCATGCTTCTAGATACATGTCCAAATTTTTGCAAACTTATGTCTACAAGAAAGCCTGCACAAAAATGTTTATAACAACTTTATTCATCATCACTAAGACCTGGAAGCAACCAATATGTCCTTCAATAGGTGAGTGAATAAACAAACTGTGGTACCTCAAGTAAAATGAAATATTACTCAGCGATAAGAAATAAATATCAATTTTGAATTGAATTTTCATATGAAAAATATGAATTATCATTTTTAAGTGAAAGAAGCCAGCCTGAAAAGGTTACAAACTATATAATTCTAATTACATGACATCTGGAAAGGGCAAACACATACAGTAAAAAGATCAGTGGTTGCAGGAGGGAAGGGGAAAAGAATCAAACAGGTGAAGCACAGAGGACTTACACGGCAGTGAAACTATTCAGTATAAAACTGCAATGGTGGATATTTAACATTATGCACTTGTCAAAACCCATAGAAGAGTGCTGTACAGAGAGTGAAACAGTGTATGCAAATTTGAAAAATCAGTTAGTAGGTCCTGAGATTTCAGGATGGAATGCAGTATATGACAAAAAGATATAACCTTATTACAAAAAAGTGAAACAATCTCACTGAAGGTGGTAGGGAGAAAAGGTACTGACTTAACTTTGGAAATAAGTAGAGTGTGTAAGACTAAAGGCAAAAGAACTATACATAAGCACTATACTATAGTTTGTAAAGTTTTTCCCCCCATGGGAGTATGGATTAACATTTCTGATACTGCTATACATGTATACTGGAACTGAATAATTAAGTAAATAGATTGTGGATTGTGGGAGCCAGCTTTCTTACTGTTGGACTAAGAATTTACAGTTAAGCAAAGGAATGAGAATAAAATCATCAATGAAGCAACTGATTAGACTTGGAGACATCAGTGTTATGTTTAGCTTAATACATATACAGATGGTTACATATAGTACTATTTATAGATATTTGTATATACATGGGTAAATAGGCACACAAATATTTCTTTCCTTTGTAGCAGAGAAGGCCTAAAAGATATAGCACTCCATTAGCAAAGAGTATACCTAGTACCCCAATCTTGGTTTCTAATACCATTTCCCAATAAAAGGAACCAGAGGTCCAAAGAAAAATGACTGATTCTAGGTTTGGGGCAGGAAATACACAAGATAGGCCTGGATCATCTTATAACACCAGCAAGTGGAGAAATGCTACACATACACATACACACACACACACACACACACACACACACACACACAGAGAGATGGGGGTATGTTAAAAAAGACACAAGATACAACTGAAAAAGTTCTCAATAGCTAGGGACAGAACCATGAGCAGAGAAATTAAGTAGTATTGAAATTTAACCAAAGTATAAAATAAATACCTGTAAGTCCATACTGATATAAATAAATGACTGAATAAATAAATGAAGGAGAAGAGACAAAGATCCCTTGCAGAAGAATTCCAAATAATTTGTGTAGATATTGAGTACTTTATCCTCAAAGAAATGGAACATAATTCCCCAGTCTTTAGGTGAGGGCTATGCATAGTGACTCCCTTCCAAAAAGTACAGTATGGCACGGGGTAGAGACAATTACTTTATAGTGGAGAAACCTCAGCAACATTACCTCACCCAGATAATGGTCAACATCAACAATGGTAAGTCATGTTGATAGTATGTACAGTCGATATGATGTGAGGATAATGGCACTTCACGTCTATGGTCTTCCTCTCAAAAACATAACCCCAGTCTACTATTGAGAAGTACATCAGACAAATCCCAATAGAGGGGCATTTTACAAAATACTTAATCGGTACTCCTAGAAACTGTGAAGGTCATCAAAAACAAGGAAACTCTAATAACTCTCAAAGTGAAGAGTAGCCTAAGGGAATCTGACAACTAATTGCAACATGGTACATTTAGTTGTACCATTTTGGATGGGATTCTGGAAAGACAAAACCAAGAGGACATTGGGTAATAACTAAAGAAATCTGAACAAAGTATAGACTTCAGTTAAAAGTAATGTATCAATATTGGTTTATTAAATGTACTATACTAATGTAAGATGTTACTAATAGGGGAAACTGGGTACAGAGTTTATGGGAAATCACTACTATATTTTTTCTGTAAATCTGAAAATGTTCTAAAAATAAAGTTTATTAACAAAATATGCTACTTGATTCACATGAAATAGAAAAAAAAGAGCCCCCAAATAATTAATACTGATAAAAGTAGAAATTAAATCATTCACTCTGATGACTTTAGATGGCTTTGATGATGATGGTTTTAGAACTAGTAGTCAACACAGAGGTGACAAAAAGCTTCCACATTTGTGCTCTATATATTAAGATAAATGAGAAAACAGACCATTCTATCTAAACTCTCTATCTTTACTTTTACTGTGGAATTTATATTTTACCTTCAGAATCTTAAAATACTCTTTGTTTTAAATAATATTTCCCTGGGAATTCCCTGGTGGTCCAGTGGTTAGGACTTGGCACTTTCACTGCTGGGGGGCCAGGGTTCAATCCCTGGTCAGGGAACTAAGATCCCACAAGACTTGCAGTGCGGCATGCATGCACGCATAAATAAATAAATAAATAATTTAAATCCCCCCTTATTATAGAATTAATACATATTCATTGTAGAAAATTTGGAAAGTATCAAGAAGTGTAAAGAAAATGACAATACCTACAATTGCACCATCCAGTCATAAGAAGTTTTTTAAAGTTTTAGTATTTATTTTCTAGACATAACATTTTATTTTAGTAAAATATTTCTGAGCATTTCTATATGAATATGATCACATTTAAAACATTACTGAACCTCATTCAGGTCATTTTGCCACATATTGTGTTCTAGAGTTTGAGTATATTGTATCATTGGGTAAATATTTTTGGGGAATGCAAATAAGTTTACATATAATATTAGTGAGAAGATATCATATAAATTATGCCTATGTAATGACATTTTTGACTGAATGTATTTGTCAAATAAGTCAATTGAGTTTTAAAACTATCCAAACTGATTGACATCTTAGACATAGAGTCAATTTGACTGAAAATCCTTTTCTTCACTCATGAATCATTCATTCAACGAATATTTGCAAACCTACTATGTGCCAGGCACTGTTTTAGGCTCTAGGCACATAGGTGAACCAATGAGATATAGTTCCGAACTTCACAGAACTTATATTCTTGTGGGGTGGCAGATAAATTATATATATATGTGTGTATATATATATGTGTGTGTGTGTGTGATATGGTGATATGTGCTATTGAGAAAAATAAAGAAGGAAGCACACTAGGAAATAAATGAGGGTGGTGAGTGCAAGAGGATTGGACTGCCTTCTGTTCATAGGGTTCTAGGGGAGTCCTGGGCTTTCTATAGTTACTACAGAAAGGGCGTATTAGCACCTAAAAAGTTGATAGTGAATGTAAGGTTGAAAATTTTGCAGGATAGTGGGATAGAGGTCTTTTTGTGAACACCCTAAATTCAGAACCCTTTCTTTTTTTTTTTTTTAACATCTTTATTGGAGTATAATTGCTTTACAATGGTGTGTTAGTTTCTGCTTTATAACAAAGTGAATCAGTTATACATATGTTCCCATATCTCTTCCCCCTTGCGTCTCCCTCCCTCCCTCCCACCCTCCCTATCCCACCCCTCTAGGTCACAAAGCACCGAGCTGATCTCCCTGTGCTACGCAGCTGCTTCCCACTAGCTATCCAGAACGCTTTCTTAACTACTGTCCTGGTGAAATGGAAGTTGTGGAAGAAGCAGTCTTATCTGTGGAGCTTCTGTGTGCTTTTGTAACTACTGCTAATGGCGGTCCAAAGGCTGGGGGAAGTGACTGTCTAATCATGTAGATGAATTTAGCAAAAAACCAAGGTGGTTTTACCTCAGCCTTGTGGGTGTCAAGTCTATCCATGAGATAGCTCTTTTTATGAGACCTCTTCATAGGTAACTGTGCAGGATGTCCCCAAATGCCTTTATAGTTTGAAACCTTAAAACTAGCTAACTTTCTGACCCTCAATATAATTGTCTGTAAAAATGAGATGGTAGGGTTTCTGGTCTCGCATGTAAGGAATTTAAAAGTCTACACTTTCTATACTAACAATGAGTAAAAAGCTGAACAAACTGAAAAATAAATGACCTTTCTTAGATCCATTATACAAGTGAGGTCATAGGGCAAACCACTGCCCCCCCCAAATTTCAAAGACTGACAAGTCGATAAAGAGAAACACAATTTACCAGTGCAGAAACCCATGAGCAGAAATCTCTGTGAGAGCCAGTGTTGAGGGTAAGAAAACCTAAACTGTAGTTGATGAATTGCTGGAGGCTCAATGTGGACAAGACTGAGACTTAAGAACTCCAGGAGGACTGTCACAGGCGGGTTTTACCTCTTGGAGCTTTACCAGGCCCTCACGGTGAATATCAGAGAAAAATCCCCTCATGCTTCAGGCAGGGTGAGGAGAAAAGGAACAATTTTGAAACATGGAGTATTCTGTTCTTCTTAACAAGGCCTGCCCTGAGGAGAAACTTTTTAACCAAAGCCTAATCTGCTGGGGTATTAACAGAGCCTAACTGACTTGGGGGAAGGGAAAAACCGGAGAAGCTGTGAAATTCACCGTCCACTGGCACAGGCTCACCAAATGACTGAGAGCTAATGGGAGGACTATAGAACACTTCCTCTCCCTCTGCATTTTACCAATACATTACTAAAGGCCTATTTAACACAATTCCTTTTGACTGGTACATCATGTCCACCATTCAACAAAAAAATAACAGGGAAAAAGCCCAGTTTGAGTAGACTGAACAAGCATCAGAGCCAGAGTCAAATATGGCAGGAGTCTTGCAATTATCAGAAAAGGAATTTTTCTTTTCTTTCTTTGCGGTACGCGGCCCTCTCGCTGTTGTGGCCTCTCCCGTTGCGGAGCACAGGCTCCGGACGCGCAGGCTCAGCGGCCATGGCTCACGGGCCCAGCCGCTCCGCGGCATGTGGGATCTTCCCGGACCGGGGCACGAACCCGTGTCCCCTGAATCGGCAGGCGGACTCTCAACCACTGTGCCACCAGGGAAGTCCGGAATTTTTGAAAAACTATAATTAATTAATATGCTAAGGGCTTTAATAGAAAAATTAGACATGCAGGAACAATGTAAGCAGAGAGATGAAATACCTAAGGAAGAATAAAGAGAGGTTAGCGATAAAAAACAATCTAACAGAAATACAGAATGCTTTAATCAGCTCATCAGTAGACTGAACATAGAAGAGGAAAGAATCTCTGAGCTTCAGGATATAACAATGGAAACTTTCAAAACTGAAAAGCAAGAGAAAAAAGACTGAAAACATAAAATGTCCAAGAATGGTGGGACAATGATAAAAGGTATAACATATACGTAATGGCAATACCATTCAAAGCAGTAATGAATGAGAATTTCCCCAAATTAATGTCAGACACTAAACCTTAGATCCAGGAAGCCCCGAGAAAAATAAGTAGAATAAGTAGGATAAACATTAAAAAATCCTACACCTAGGCATATCATATTCAACTTCAGAAATTCAAAGATAAAGAAAAAAATCCTGAGAGAAGACAGAGGAATCCAAACATATTACCTATAGAGGAACAAAGGTAAGAATTAACTCCTATTTCTCCTCAGAAATCATGCAAACAAAGAGTGAAGTGAAATATTTAGTGTTTAGAGAAAAAAAGCTACTAATCTAGAGTTCTGCACCCTGTGAAATCATCCTTCAAAAGTGAGGAAGAAATAGACTTTCTCAGACAAACAAAAATTGAGAGAGCATATAGGCTAAAACTGTCTTTGTTTGCAGATGACATGATCGTCTACGTAAAAATCCAAAACAACAAAAAAACCTCCTGAAACTAATAACCAATTATAACAAGGTTGTAGAATTCAAGATTAATACACAAAAGTCTATTACTTTCCTATATACCAGTAATGAACAAGTGAAATTTGAAATTAAAAACACATTTACATTAGCACTCTCAAAAATAAAATAATTAGGTATAAATCTAACAAAATATGTACAAGATCTATACAAGCATCTTATATGAGAAAACCCACAAAACTCTGACGAACAGAATCAAAGAAGCCTAAATAAATGAAGAGATACTATATGTTCATGTATAAGAAGACAATATTGTCAAGATGTCAGTTCTTCCCAACTTGATCTATAGATTCAATGCAATCCCCCCAAAATTCCAATAAGTTATTTTGTTGGTATCAACAAACTGATTCCAAAGTTTATATGGAGATTCAAAAGACCCAGAACAACCAACTCAACAATGAAGGAGTACAAAGTCAGAGGACTTGACACTATCTACCTCAAGACTTACTATAAAGTTACACTACTGAAGACAGTGTGGTATTGGTGAAAGAATAGACATAGATCAGTGGAACAGAACAGGGACCCAAAATAGACCCACGTAAATATAGTCAGCTGATCTCTGACAAAAGGAGCAAAGGCAGCACAATGGAGAAGAGACAGTCTTTTGAACAAGTGGTACTGGAACAACTGGACACGCACACGCAAAACATTGAATCTAGACACAGAACTTATACCCTTCACAAAAATTAATTCCATATGGATCTCAAGTCTAAATGTAAATTGGAAAACTATAAAACTTCTAGAATATAAGAGAAAACCTAGGTGGCCTTGGATATGGCAATGACTTTTTGATACAACACAAAAAGAACAGACCATGAAAAAAACAATTGATTAGCTGGACTTAATTAAAATTAAAACCTTTTGCTGTGCGAAAGACAACGTCAAGAGAATGAGAAGACAAGCCAAAGACTGGGAGAAAATGTTTGCGTGAGACATATCTGATAATAGACTGTTATTCCCAACACACAGAGAACTCTTAAAGCTCAGCAATAAGAAAATTAACAATCTGATTAAAACATGAGCAAAAGACCTAAACGAAGTTTGACTAAAGAAGATATACAGAATGCAAGTAAGCATATGAAAAGATGTTCAACATCATATGTCATTAGGTAATTGCAAATTAAAACAAAGAGATGCCACTACACCACTACTAGAATGGCCAAAATCCAAAACACTGGAAATACCAAAGACTAGCAAGTATGTGGAGCAACTGCAACTCTCATTTGTTGCTGGTGGGAATACAAAATGGTACAGTCACTTTACTACACAGCTTGGCAATTTCTAAACTAAACATACTCTTACTATATTATCCAGCAGTTGCACTTCTTGGTATTTACCACAGTAACTGTTGGGCTGCACCCGCTAGACCTACAAGACCTGTATTTGCCCAGTTTTAAGAATGAAGAAATAGCCTGGAGTCAGGAACAGAGACATCCATGGTGTAATGGATCAGGGAGCTTACGTATCTGAAGGTCCTGGAGCTACATGCTACTGTGTGCAGAGGGCAGCAGGGCAGGACATGGCAGCAGTCTTGGCTCAGGGGGAGGGGGAGGTTACCAGTTACAAGGGAAATTGACATCCGATTGGCTCATCGGTTACCAGGGAAACTAGCAGAGGGGCACACCCCTCACCGCCCCTTCGATAAGCTATCGTGGTGGAGCTGTTCTGATTTAAAGATTAGAACAATCACCAGCTGGGGCAGTGGCAAGTCTGTAGAAGGTCAATCCTGTGAGTAGGGTATAGGTGAAGCAGGCACAGGTCGAGCAGGGGATGTACAGAGAGCAAGAGAACAGCCACCTTGGGTGACCTGATCATACACTTCACCCCTGCATACCCTGAATGACCCTTACAATCTTGTTCCACCCCTCTTCCACAGTATCCCTGAGGTCAGGTATGTAGAGGGGCGCTGCCACCAGATACCACAAATACAATACAGAATCCAGCAGCTAAAGAATATCAAAAGATACCTAGTATGCTAATAACAGTTATTCACCAGGATGTGGGCAAATTTTGGAGCCAAGCGCTTACCAGGTCAATGGAGACGGAGTCAACGATGGCAGTGTCCTGTCCAGTTATAAAGAAGGTGAGCCCACCCCTGGTTTTCACAAACCAGAGCCACCTCCATGAGGAGCAGCATGCCCTGGCCCTAAAAGAAACATCCTGGTGGCCTAGCCAGGAGGCAGCAGTCACAGTATAGGTCTGCTACTCCATGTTACACTGAGTGCCATTGGGGGGGGCGGGGATCCACTAGGTCTTTTTAAACGAAAAACAGTTAATCCCACTAGTTGGACTTGTGTGTCCAGAAGCCAGCCTTTTCCACTCCACACTGCATAGCCCAGGGAGGCTCATGGGCAATCAGTTGTACAGTAACGTTTACTGACACGTGGTCCTTCTGACGTATTGGCATATAGGACAGGAAGATGGTGAGAGTATTTCCCCCCCCCCCTTGTCCGTTGTCCCCACATAGTCACATTAGCCGGGTCAACTTTTTATGGAAGTCCAGAGGAGGACAAAAACGCCATCTCACCGTAGACCCAGCAATTAGCCTCATTTTGCAGTGAGGCCATTGCTGCTTCCCAGTCCTCCAATAGATTTCCTTCACTCAGGCGAGGGATGAAATGTAAGACATCTAACAGGCACAACACAGGGAAGATCGTGACTGTGAAGCAAAATACAAGCAGTAACCACACCTGAAATAATACCATACCTGCCTGTGGTTTTTGTCCTGGTCTTCAATACTGTTCAGAAAACTCAAGTTTTCAGTAATACAGGAATGTGTCCAAAATCACGTGTACAATGGTCACCTAGTTTTACCTCGGATGTCTGAACCACAGCTACTCCATTTTGACTTTCAAATGCATTTCTTTCCACAGTGGCCAAAGCAGATGTATAATGCATGTTTGATAGGTCACGGAACAGGCCACTCTGGTCAGTAAAATTTAAGTTAAACCATGCATAAGCCAGAATGACTTCCCCATACCTCCACACGTGAAGATTTTCCCATCATTTCCACTTCTGATTGCAAATCTTTTGATAGACCAAAGTATATGTCCCTTGAAGCCAGGGTGAATACTGCCTGCCTGCCTGCCTGCCTGCCCTGGGCTCAGATCATGTCCCTAGGGGCTAGGCCTCCTTTATATTTGCACAGTTATCCACATTGGGGGAAAACTGATCAGAACAATCTCAGAGGTATGTTGATGGGGAGATATTTTATAGGCTATACATTTTATCATTTATACCAAATTGTTACACAAGTGCTGTACATGTGCTTTTTAGCAGCAGACTTAAAGCAAGCAGCGTTACACATCACAAGTAGTTATACTCCATGACAACTTCACTAGATAATTTTCTTTTCCTCCTGAACATCAGGGTAAATGTGTGGCTAACACAATAACTTTTATAAATCTAGACCTTGATTAACAGGACTAGAATTTAACTTAGTATCTATTGAAACATAATATTTTTCTCTCTAAAGTACCCTCATCTCCACCAAATATAGCCAAATAAAGACTGATTTGTTTGTAAAATAAGTCTGGTCAATTGACCGCAGAGGCTCCTCCAAATTGGCTGTGGAACTCCTCAGAAGCAGTCTCAGACTGAATTCCCAAAAGGCCTCTCAAGGCCAGGAAAGCCATGCCAGAAGCCTGCCATCAGGTGTATTTCCCTCTTTTAGAGGTCCCCCAAATTTTGAGAGTCCTGCACATGCCTGGAGACAGTCTTTCCCATCCACCTGATAAGGCTGCTCAGAACCCAAGAGTCTCCAATTTCTGGAGGGACCAGGCAGAGAGAAAATAAAAATGTTTCAATTCTACCCACAGGTGTAGTTTACCAAATTGCCTTAGGTTGTAACTAACTTGAGGAGAAGGGCTTCCCTATATCTGGAAAATACAGATCAAAACCAGTAATATTCCAGACAAAAGACCATAAAAATTGTGATCATATTCACCAATCTTTTTGTTAACTTTTTATGAAGCCATCAGTGTTTCCCTTAGGACTCTTTAATTTTTAACCCAGTTCAGCAGTATGACCTGAAATTTATCAGAGACCTGTATTTGTCAAAATGTTCTTCCTATGAATCTTCTTGAATCACTTTTGCAAAAGCATCAGAGTACAACAACTGTCTAAAAGTGACAAAAGATTTAAAAAGGCATGGTTAAACACATGATTACAATGTAATTACTAAAGAAACTTGGTTACGATAACTACAGTTATGACTGGTTATAATCTTAACCCTTAAAAACGTTAAATCTCTGGCAAAAAAACAAGAATCAAGTAATTGTGAACTGTTTACCATACCAGCATTTCCTGATTGGAAAATTTACGCTTTAGTCTTTCTCTCCTAAGAAGGCAGAGGTAGGTAAGCTTAGACCTGCCCAGCAATTAATGTTCCAATATTTTATCCAATTTGAAATGACCCAGATAGTCAACGAATTCTCTTCATTTAACTTAATTTAGTTGCAAGTTACCAAAATCTGGAGAAACTATTATAGATAGATATTCCCACAACATAACTATTCCTATAGAGTTTAAAAAGGCCTCTCTCTCTTTTTTCTTCACTCTCAGGGATCAGATGATAAAAGTTCCTGAAAGCCCAGGTAGGTCATTTACATCTCAAAGGCACAAGAAGAGAAATACCAGATTGCTTCTAGAAAGCTAGCTTCCTCTAAGTGCATGAGCAAAAACCAGTTTTAGAATGTCAAAAGATTCCAAACTTGGCCATTTGCAGGGATTTTTTTTTTCCAGTTTATACAAATAACAGTAATAGGCAGTAATACAAATCATTCACTCACAGTCACATGCCTCACTTTCAGAGGAACAAGAGTCAGCATTCGACATGAAAAGATGCTCATCATTCCTAATTATTAGAGAAATGCAAATCAAAAGTACAATGAGGTACCACCTCACACTGGTCAGAATAGCCATCATTAAAAAGTCTACAAATAACAAATGCTAGAGAAGTTGTAGAGAATAGGGAACCCTCCTACACTGTTGCTGGGAATGTAAATTGATACAGCCACTATGGAAAACAGTACGGAGGTTCCTCAAAAAACTAAAAGTAGAGAATGGACTTGAGGACACGGAACGTGGGAACTGTAAGCTGGGATAAAGTGAGAGAGTGGCATGGACATATATACACTACCAAATGTAAAATAGATAGCTAGTGGGAAGCAGCCGCATAGCACAGGGAGATCAGCTTGGTGCTTTGTGTCCACCTAGAGGGGTGGGATAGGGATGGTGGGAGGGAGACGCAAGAGGGAGGAGATATGGGGATATATGTATATGTATAGCTGATTCACTTTTGTCAAAAAGCAGAAACTAACACACCATTTTAAAGCAATTATACTCCAATAAAGATGTTAAAAAAAAAAAAAGGAACTAAAAGCAGAGCTGCCATTTGATCCAGCAATCCAACTCCTGGGCATATATTCAGACAAAACTATAATTCGAAAAGATACATGCACCCCTATGTTCATAGCAGCACTATTCACAGTAGCCAAGACATGGAAACAACCTAAATGTCCATTGACAGATGAATGGATAAGAAGATGTGGTACATATATACAATGGAATATTACTCAGCCATAAAAAAGAATGAAATAACATCATTTGCTGCAACATGGATGGACCTAGAGATTATACTAGTGAAGTCAGAAAGAGAAAGACAAATACCATATGATATCACTTATATGTGGAATCTAAAATATGACACAAATGAACTTATCTGTGAAACAGAAACAGACTCACAGACATAGAGAACAAACTTGTGATTGCCAAGGGGGACAAATGGATTGGGGGTTTGGGGTTTGCAGATGCAAACTGTTATACATAGAAAGGATAAACAGCAAGGTCCTACTTTATAGCACAGGGAACTATATTAATATCCTGTAATAAACCATAATGGAAAAGAATATATACATATTATATATATCTGGATCACTTTGCTGTACAGCAGAAATTAATACAACACTGTAAATCAACTATACTTCAATAAAATAAATTAAAAGAAAAGAATCAGCGTTTAAGTTAACCTTCACCTCAGCTGTTGGCTCAGCCTCCGTGGTCTTAATTTAAAAATCAACAGCCAAGCCACAGCTGCAGCCAATTCTTTTTTCCCACTGTAATGGCTGCTATTAGCCCCACAGCAGCCTTGGGGGCTGTCGAATTATATGAATCCTCTGTACTCTCTTGGTGGCCCCCATTCATCAAGGACAGCCACCACAGGGCCCCACATACTAGTGGACGACCACCCCGGGATTACTTCTGCAACTTTCAGGCAGGAAAGCTGCTAGTAGACAGCCGCCGCAACTTTCCATTCCCCGTTCTTATTTCCCGACGCCTCGGCGCTCACTGGAGTTTCCCTGGTCTCCTGGCTGCTCTGCCAATTTTTGGGCGGCACCCCCAGGCCTCTGAGGCCTGTACTTGCCCAGCTTCAAGACTGAAGAAAGAACCCAGAGTCAGAAACAGAGACACCCATGGTGTAATGGATGGGGGAGCTCACATGTCTGAAGCCAGGTCCTGGAACTACACGCTACTGCCTGCAGCGGACGACAGGGCAGGCATGGTGGGCGTCTTGGCTCCAGGGGGAAGGGGAAGTTACCAGTTATAGGGGGAAGTGACATCTGATTGGCTCATCGGTTACCAGGGAGGAGCACACCCCTCACCGCCCATTTGATAAGCTCTCCAGGTGGAGCTGTTCTGATTTAAAGGTTAGAACAATCACCAGCTGGGGCAGTGGCAAGTCTGTAGAAGGTCAATCCTGTGAATAGGGTATAGGTGAAGCAGGCACTGGTCCAGCAGGGTATGTACAGAGAACAAGAGCACAGCCACCTTAGGTGGCCTGACCATACCCCGATGAAAACTTAACGTCTATGAAAAAACCTGCACGTGGATGTTCATAGCAGCTTTATTCATAATTGCCAAAACTTGGAAGTCCTAGATGTCCTTCAGTATAAGAATGGGTAAATAAACTGTGGTACATCCAGACAATAGAATATTATTCATTGCCAAAAAGGAATGAACTCTCAAGCCACTAAAAGACATGGAGGAACCTAAATGCATATTATTAAGTAAAAGAAGCCAGTCTGAAAAGTCTACACGCTATAGGATTTCAACTATATGACATTCTGGAAAAGGCAAAACTATGGAGATAGTAAGAAGTCTGTGGTTAACAGGAATCAGGGAGGAGGGACGGATGAATAGGAGGGGCATAGAGGATCTTTAGGGCAGTGAAACTACTCTGTGTGATACCACAATTGTGGATACGTGTCATTATATATTTGTCGAAACCCGAAGACCGTACAACAACATGAGTGAACCCTAATATAAACTGTGGACTTTGGATGATAATGATGTGTCAACATAGGTTCATTAATTGTAACAAATGTACCACTGTGGTGAGGGAAATTGACAGTGGGGGAGGTTTTGCATGTGTGCGTACTGTCTGTACTTTTGCTCAATTTTGCTGTGAACCTAAAACTGCCCTAAAAATAAAAATTATAATTTAAAAAAATGAAGTGGTGTGGCTGAGTTGTCTAATGAAGTATTCTACTGAAAAAAAATCCACAAAATTAATTTTTCAGAATATTTAAACATACATTGCTATAAAACATAAAACTATAAAATATAGAGATAAGGAAACACATAATTTATTTTCATATAGCTTTTCAGTTGGGTTCACCATTTATATAATAAAAGACCATAAGAAATTGTTACTTCTTTCTTAAAAAAAAAAAAGGGACTTCAGGTGGTACTAGCAATTGAGACAAAACTAAAACACAAGACAATCTTGCAAATGTTGCCAGGAGGTCGAGTAGTTTATAGGAAATATGAGCTGACATTTGAGACAAGGTTGGTGATTTAAGGTTCAGATTGGAAAAGGTTAGTTATGTTTTATTCCATAGTTTGAACGCAATGGAATCAAGCAGTATATGATGGGGTGCTTTCAATTTCTTTTTCAGCTTTATAACTTTTCTGAGCCGAGGAGCTACATATCAAACCAGAACCATCCTGAAAGCTAATGAAGAAATGCTTTTTCCATTCAAGGGAAAACAATGTAGAGGGTAAACAATTAATCATAATTTTTCCTGGGCGCTTTAAGAAATTTCTTTTTCTCTACCTATTTTTTTCTTTTTCTTCCTATTTAGTTGCTCACACAGAGTTCTGTTATTTTCTCATTGGAAAGGGCTAGTGGACTGATGATTTAAAAGTGTAAAGTGCTAAGGTGATGGAATTATCAGAGCAGATTACATCCTTAGCTATGTGTATTCTTATTCGTAGACCAGTACACAAACCATTTTCTCTTCTTTCTTCACATCTCACCATCTAGAGCTGTGTAGAAAATTCATTCAGTTAGTGGTTCATTCAATGATTATTTCTTGAGCACTTTTTGTGTGTGAAGTGCTTTTCTGGCATATAATACTAAGCAAAAGTAGAATCACTTTGCCCTCATGGAGCTTACTGTTGACTAGAAGAGATGGACATTAATCCAGTAATAACATAAATTGATAAGGGCTAGGAAAAGGCAATGTATAAGAGGGTATAATAAGTATTCAGCTTTGGGAAGTCAGAGATAACTGTCCCTAAAGAAGTGAAAATTAAGCTGAAGTCAAAGAATAAATAGAAGCTATCTGGTGAAAGAGGGCAGGAAAGAGCATTCCAGGCAGAAAATATTTAGTTAAATATGTTGTCATAGACAGGGCTTAATATGAGTTTACTGTCAACACATAACAATAGATAATAGAATAATTGCTAACCCAAATGCTACAACCGATTTTGCACTAAATATGTATTTTAAACTCCAAAATTATTAAATTGGATCTGTTTGGGAGATGAGATCATGAGTGGGTCTTTTTTCTTTCTTATTTTTCTAAACATAGTTGAAACACTTTCACATAATAGGAGTATTTTACAAAAAAACAAACAAAATAATTGCGTTACCTCTATTGTGTTTTCCAGATAGCTTGCATCCTTGCAGTGTTTCCCATTCAACATCTTATTTTCAATCAATGTAACCTGATTTTTCTCAAAAATACAACATTCTTTAAAAAGTCCCCATTTATAACTTATGCCATTCTTGGCTCAGAGGACAGCCTTATAAGGGAAGGGGATGCTGTACCCTGAGAGGGACCTCTCGACCAGTCAGAATGCTCATTATCAGTCCAATTATCCCCTGATAATTGGCCTGCCTGTGGGAATAATAGGCTGGGATGATTTAACTCAGTGCTGACATATTCACAGCACCTACACACTGCATCTAAACTTCTTATTTTTTCCTTAAATAATGGAAGAATCTGATTCGAGCTGTTGGAATACTTTATTTGCTCAACATTTAACTTCCTGTGAATACTGAAGAACCGCTCTGCTGAGACCCAAGGAATGTGCCTTGTTTGTACAAAACTTTGCAATGTTGGCAATAAATCTTACATAACGTCCAGCTTTCTTATTTTGTCTCTATACGACATTCTCCAAAAAGACAAGTCTCCTTGGACTCTGTGAAATTTAGTCATAGGATAACACTCTTAGAATGGAGTCACTTGGCTTGTAAATGCTTACCAGCATTTCAACACTTCTAGATGGCTGGCTGATGTCCAAATGAGTCTAGGGATTGGCCAAGGAGAGGAATCGTGATGGAATTTTACAGAGGATAGGGTATTTGCTTTTGTGTGTTTCTTGAAATAATTAGGTTGAATTAGGTTACACTCATGGTATAGTGTTCTAAAGTTTCCAATTTGAGATTCAAATGTCCTCATTTTTTTACATCTTGTGCTCCTGAAAATTTGTTAGCAGGATGAGGATATTTGGATCCTTTAGGTCTCCTTTTTTTAGCTGCATAAATTTATCTGTTTAATAAATAATTCACACACTGGCCAGAAACCAAGTGGACAAACTGTACTAACTAACCCTTTAATACTTGGATCCTTTGTATAATGACCCAGCCCCATTATTAGATAATGAAAGAGTGTATGAGAAAGTGGGAGATTATTTATGATGGAAACAAAATGAAACTAATGGGACAAGATTTGAAAGCTGTGATGCATGAAAGGTGCTATGCAGACAGCTCTGGCACCATGACAAACAGAGATAAAGGCTCAGTGGGAAGCAACAGTGTGAACATGACTATGATGAAGAGAGAATGGATTTCCTGAATGAATCCTTGCCATCTGGTGTTTGTTTAATACACAATGAAGGTCAAATGGCTACTGATCCTTTTTTCTATAGTCCAGTGACTACAAGTATGAGAGGAATCAATGAGTTTATCGATATGCCTGGAAATGACTCACCATATGATCTGATTGATTCAATAAAACTGAAGTAACTTGTCATTACTCTTTCAAATGTGGTTTGGATCTATAACTACAATTCTGTATTTTTAAAGCCAATTTGCTAGATCAAATGTGACTGGTACTTTTATCAAGATTAATGTTTTGAAGCACTTAATTTTATAGGTATGAATGATTAATAGGGAGGGTCAGGAGGAAAGTTTCTCATAAAGCTGAGTATTTCTCTTATTTTCCAATAGAGCTGTTAAACATTTGTTCCTGTTGATTGGTGGTGGATTAAAGAAATCTTTTTCCCCCCACTTTGCCTTTTCTATGTATGAGATTGATTACACACCTATTTTTTGTCATTATTCCTAGGGGACATGTTAACTTTGGTGAAATATGTTTATTAAGCATTATATTTTGCAGAATATGCTTTTGTAGACAAAAATGTTTAGCGAGCATTATACGTAAACAGCATTTACGCTTCGGGGAACTCATGTGTAAGTTGAACATATTATTTTATATAACATTCTCTTTCCTGAAGATTGTTCTAGTAATGAACTGCCGCAGTATGATCCTGGAACTCTTACCCTCTACTGTTGAAGCTGCAAGGTTTTCTTTGAGTTCTTTTCTAAAGACTAAAATAAAAGATACTTTTCTCACATTAATATTTCTCAGCTGCCATGAAAACAGGGATGGGAGAAGCCAAAAATAGAGGAGCCAGCTGTGGGAGGCTGCTTTTTTTTTTTTTTTTTTTTAGGACAACTCAGAAAAGTCTTTCAAATTCATTCCATAAAGAGTGTGTTAATGCAAATAATGTTTCACGTGCCTGCATGCTATATTTTAGAAGCTGATATACACTCAATTGTGACACAGTGAATGTTATCTGACTGTTGTAGAGGTAGTAGAATTGCTAAGTTTGTCTCTGGGGTAGATCCACTTAGTATTCTTTATCTCTTCTCTTTTTGAAAAGACTCTCTTTACTGAAGCCAGTTATTTAAAATAAGAGCGGGGCAATTGTGAAAAAAATTCTCTTCTTCCTCCAGTAGACTCAATGTGTTTCATTCTAGATGTTACACATTTTGTTGGTGTTTTGGCTTTTTTCCCCTGAACATAAAGGTATTACATGTTCCCCTGACTATGTAAAAGAAAAAACAAAAATGAGTTATCCATCAACCCAGTGTGCAGAAGCACCATCTTTCATATGTTGGCTTCTTTATTTTTTCTTTATTTAACTGAGATAATACTGTAAATACAATTTTATAAATTTGATTTTCTTTTTTTTTTGCTTAACATCTTATCCAAATATTTTATGTTCATGAAGCCTTGTCTGATACTTTCATACCCAGGTAGAACAGCCACTCCCTTCCTCTATGTACCCACTGTGCTGTGATGTTATATTCCAACATAGTACCTTTAGCACTGGGCTTGTATTTGTTTATTTACCAGCTGTTAAAGCTTAGAAGGCAAGAACTTACATTTTATTTGTCTTTGCAACATAAAAAGTAGGAATCTACTGATTAAAAGTACAGACAACAGCAGATATTTACCTGATAATTAGAATTGCCCATCTACTGGGGATATTAAGACAGAGGGTTGATACAAAAGAAATATTGTTTTTTGTACTTGGTAGGAATTTGGATTCTATAACATAGAAGGACCTTTAAAAGTTCAAGATACTAAGATTCTATTTGAGTGACAGATTAACTGCTTAATGGCTGGGCATGCCTCATCCTAACATATAAAGTCAGGACTGGGTATGAAAGGATAGGTATAAAAGGTTCATTACCGGGTATAAAAGGATGTTAGCTTTTATGATCAACTGGCCATTGTTTTTTTAACTAGCATCATTTACATATGTATTTTTTTTCCAGCTTTACTGAGATATTATTGACATATAACCTATGTAAGCTTAAGGTGTATAGCAAGATGATTTGATTAACGTGTATACTGTGAAATGTGGTTAACACATCCATGCCCACACATAATTACCGTTTTGTGTGTGTATGGTGGTAACTTTTAAGATCTACTCTTATAACAACTTTCAAGTATGTAATGCAGCATCGTTAGCTATAGTCACCACACTGTACATTAGATACCCGGAACTTATTCATCTTATAGCTAGAAGTTGTTACGCTTTAACCAACATCCCCCCATTTCCCCAACACCCCAGCCCCTGGCAACCACCATTCTACTTGTGTTTCTGAGTTTGGCTTTGTTAGATTCAACATATAAGTGAAAACATACAGTATTTGTCTTTCTCTGTCTGACATTTTACTTAGCATAATGCCCTCAAGGGCCATCCACGTTGTTATAAAAGACAGGGACGTAGTACTTTTGAATGTAACTGGCCACCATTTAAAGGGTCATATATTATACATTCACCAGGCCTCAGAGGCCTTTAGGTAGCAAATGCCAACAAGGTAGATTGACAGGCAGACAGAGCTGTGGGTTCTCTGCTTATACTTTGAGATAACTTAGAAGGTAGCTGGATTCAACTGGGACTTGCAAATCTTAAGAGTACAGAAATGACTTCCAGGTTCATTGCCTTGGATTTTCTCAAGGTGAAAGATGCAATAGAAATGTCAAAATATGAATACTGATATTATATTTTCTGTTATCAACCAATAACTTTACCTCTTATGACTCATTTATTCAAAGTTGGCATGAAACTAAGAAGCAGTTCTATATTCAAGTTAGAATTTAAAAAAGTAAATTTGGGATTTATTCAGAATAAATAAACATCATATATAATTTTTTTCAAATCCATGAATTTTAACTGCATGGTTATTTTGCCTGTTGTTCTTTTTAGAAGCAAAAAATATGTGGGTACATATTGTTTTAACAGACGGATGTTGGGATTATGCAAATAACTAGTAATTTTAACTATAGGAAATTTTTATTATGTCTCTACTATGCTTGCCTGTCATTTTTTAGGATGTGATTCACTAGTTAAAAATATGGTTCTTCAAAAGGGAACCCTCTTGCACTGTTGGTGGGAATGTAAATTGATACAGCCACTATGGAGAACAGTATGGAGGTTCCTTAAAAAGCTAAAAATAGAACTACCATACGACCCAGCAATCCCACTACTGAGCATATACCCTGAGCAAACCATAATTCAAAAAGAGTCATGTACCAAAATGTTCATTGCAGCTCTATTTACAATAGCCAGGACATGGAAGCAACCTAAGTATCCATCAACAGATGAATGGATAAAGAAGATGTGGCACATATATACAATGGAATATTACTCAGCCATAAAAAGAAACAAAATTGAGTTATTTGTAGTGAGGTAGATGGACCTAGAGTCTGTCATACAGAATGAAGTAAGTCAGAAAGAGAAAAACAAATACCGTATGCTAACACATATATATGGAATCTAAGAAAAAAAAAATGGTCATGAAGAACCTAGGGGCAAGACGGGAATAAAGACACAGACCTACTAGAGAATGGACTTGAGGACATGGGGAGGGGGAATGGTAAGCTGTGACAAAGTGAGAGAGTGGCATGGACATATATACACTACCAAACGTAAAATAGATAGCTAGTGGGAAGCAGCCGCATAGCACAGGGAGATCAGCTCAGTGCTTTGTGACCACCTAGTAGGGTGGGATAGGGAGGGTGGGAGGGAGGGAGATGCAAGAGGGAAGAGATATGGGAACATATGTATATGTATAACTCATTCACTTTGTTATAAAGCAGAAACTAACACACCATTGTAAAGCAATTATACTCCAATAAAGATGTTTAAAAAAATGGTTCTTCATCTATTTTCCAGGTCTCCTTTTCCTTTAGATAATAAAGACTGACATAAAAATATATATATTATATATTTACCATATCTCTCCTGAAAATCATATATGTATAACCCCAATGAAATAACTTGGTATCAAACACCTTAGCAAAAATATTTGCCTGAATCACTGGATTGTAGAAATTCTCCATGAACTACAAATTCTATTATCTTACTAAAAATACTGCCTTCTCAGAGTTAATTTCCCATCTTCTTCCAATGCTCTTGATACTTAGTATAAACTAAGAAGAATATTTCCTGGTCTTAAGGACATAAGGAGTTCATAGTTTCCCATAAAAACCAATTACAAGAGAAAGAGTTTATTTCTACTTGAGATGAATTTTTAAAAAATTGATACCTGTTTCATTAAGCCCATCCTGAAGAAATTTATGTCTGAAGTATGGGTTATTAATTTGTCACACTGAAAAGCCACAAGGGTTATCACTTCCATTTTAGAATATCATTGATTTGGGCTACCTGTACCCTTATGCTCCCTGTGAAAATATTTTGTTTAAGGTTACATTTTCTCAAAAAGTTCCTATACAAGATACATCAGAAATATACTTTTTATTATTGTAGTTTGTTACATTATTAGTGTTATTATTATTAATGTTATTATTATTACTATTATTTTGCCCCTGGGCTAGCCCCAAAGCTGAAAGTTCCAAGGTTTTGCACTCTGGAGAAAATTATCAGTAAAGGAGTCTGATTACTTCCCCTTATAGTTCTGTGCAACCTGACTCTTTAAGTGGTTGTTGTTGATTCTATGGTTGGAAGGAGAAAGTCTGCAGGCCGGGCTGATTAGAACCAGAGTGGTGAATGCTAGACATGTAGTATGGATAAAGCTAGATATCAACCCAGGATTTTTACACTGAGTAAATCTGAACTCTCTGACTTACCTGGAAATTTTCAGACACACCTAGCCTAGCAACTACTAAGTCTTAATCCATTTCTTTTACATTTTTTTTAGGACTGAGAAATGAATAGGAAACTCAGTTGTGTTGAGGAATATTTAAATACCCTAGACCTTTAAGGACATTCTAATGAATTTGGCATAACTAAGGCAAAACAAACCTTTATTTTAAAAATATTTCTATTTTTCAACAAATAAGATTTGGTGCATTTCAACTAATTAATTTTTAAAATTCTTATTAAAAAGGTAAGCTATACATAGTTCAAATATCTGAGCTACCACTCAAGACTCCTCTGTGCTATGGAGAGAACTTCCTGGTTTATGGATATTGGGAGTGTGGGAATGTGATAGCCTAAGTAAGGATGCACTTTCCCTTTGGTCTGAAATTCCATTTTCCCTCTTTCTCTGAGGCGTATTGACTTAAAGAGTTAATTTACTGTGTATTTTTAAAAGAAAATATTAAAAGTTAACTGTCTCAAATACAAAAAAAAAATGTGTGCATGTATCATTATATTTTCTAATACTCTCCTAGGTAGTCAATTGAGAACTTGGCAAGTAATATATCTCTCCTGAAAATCATTTGGCTCAGCTTTTGGACAGAATCTCCTGAGAGCTTTGTTAGAGGGAAAGATAAATCTCATTTTAGGCTGAGATTGAAATAAAGGATATTTTTCTCTGGAAAAAAAATACATATTTCAGTGGCTCTTTGTTTGCCTGACGTTTGCCCAGCTAGGGTCCCACCTAATGGGCAAGCAACAAAACCAGCTGAAGGAAATTCTAACAACACAAAAGCTTTGAGTAGGAAGATGGCCAGAGAGGATCAGATAATTAACCCCAAGAAGTTGGGTTCAGTGCCTTTATTGGGGGGATTAGAGAGATAAAATTAAGGTCATTTATCTTGTATAGAAGAAGACAGAAGGGTCAAGCACTTAGAAACATGGAGAGGGAAGAGAAGGATAAAGGAGACGGTGCTACTCTTCATTTCCTGCTATGTGAGAAAGGTCAAAATGATGGCACTTCTGAACTTTGAAGAGATGATCTTTCTTTATTGAGATTAAGTTCCCAAAGTCGCATCTAAAGAACTTCCTAAAAGTAGCAACGGGCATTTCAGGATGAACTTCTAAAGCACAAGGGTCCTTGACTCCATGCTGAAAGTTTCCCAGCTGAGCTAAGCAGTAAACTACTCTGGATAATCAATCCATTTGACCCAAACTGTATCAAGCAATATGGTCTATTATAGACAACTCATAAGACTTTAACCTCTCAAAATGTCAAAAGGCATCCATTACACATAAAAAATTACATTTTCTCAGCCAAATATACCAACAGTACCTATTCAACAATAACTAAAAACTTAAATTCAGAGAGTAAAATGATCTTTTTCTATATCATGTACCTGTTTTACCTACAATGTCAGAGGAACTATTTTGGGGGTACAACTTTAGAGAGTCCAAGTATTTTTTTACAATAAATACCTCCACAATCCCATGGAGGGTACCATGAACACGGAATGCAAATCAAAATGATATATGAAGGATAATATTGTATTTGATTTAAAGACCAGTTCTCATTTTATTCTGACCATTATTAAAGCCTTTTTAAAAAGTATTAATACAATCTGGCCATGGAGAAATCTAATAATTTTCTTTCTGAGCTCTCATTAGGTGTTGTATATATGTACCTAATACATAATCTCAACATATTCTGTTTCATGATATTCAGGTTTGTAGTTTCTAACTTGAATTAAAAGATCAGTGGGGACTATATGGTTCTAAGTGACAAATTTAAATGTTCTTGCCATTTACAGAGACACAGATAAGTTTATACACACACACACACACACACACACACACATACATATATATATATATGGGGGGAGTACACATTTTATAAATACTAACACATTCTGATGACTACTTTTTAATTGTCTTTTCCATATCATAGCACTATAGAGTCAGATCCTAAGAATTAGCTACTATATTTGTAAGAAAAATTGCAAGCAATTTGGAAATCCATAGAATTGAAAAAAGTACTTTCCCTCACCGAATTTGAATGGAAAACAAGCTTAGGAATTTTACACATCTTTGAATTCCAGTGACATTGACAGTTACAAATCAGGTTTCTTCCCTGCCTTGTTTGGGGTGTATGCAAACTGAGTTAATATAGTTCATCATTTTTCACTCAGGGAAATTTTATGACTTCATTTTTAGAAATGAACTCAAATGCAATTTTCCCTTGATTGAGTGACTAAGGCAGTGACTTTACCATGGTATATTGTGGAGGAGAAAAAGTAATCGATGAGTCACAGAAAGTTCTGATGAAAGCACAGATTTTATTCCACTTAGTGATTCATTTGTGACTTTTCTTTCTCTTTGCTTACTTGAAGTGTTTCATTCCCCCTCACTCAAAGCAAGGAGAGAAGGGGCTTAAAAACTGTGTCTTCTCTCTTCCCTGTAAAAAAGGCAAAGAGTTAAGGATTCTAGAAGAGAGGGTTTTCCTAAATGGGTTACATCACAGAGTTCTTGGGTACCCCCTACTTTAAATAATGAAGCTAATGTAATTATCAAGTCTAAAGTCCGAGCTTTTTTTTTTCGAAGATGTATAAGAGATAGATTATGGTAAAATCAGGGACAACATTGGTGCTCTGCTTCTACTGATATTCTTGAGGTAATTACTGAACTTGTTTCTGTGTACAGACCAACCCTCCATCTTTTCTTCATGGCATTATGACAGCGTCCCTGCCTCATTGGCAACTCAGGTTGGCTGATGTCTAGGTTAAGCTGTGGTCTGTGTATGTGTGTGTGTGGTGATGGCGGTAAACAATTCATAATAATTTTATTCAGATCAATGGACAATTTTCTGCTATTTTGACACACTCTTACCATGTTTTGAAAAACATGTTGTCTGTCCCAAAGTAAATAGTCTAATTCTTTTTCCAATAAGATCAGACCTATTAACAAATGATACATTAAATGTAGTTTTCTTATTCTGAGAAATAAGAGTTTAAGTAACCAGGATAGGCATATAATTTTTGGTTTTATGTCACATAGTATGACTATAAGGTAAAAATGTTATATTTAAGAATGTCAGGGAGGACACGGGCTTGGCATGCACCATAAGATTCTTCTGAGGATCGTGAAGCTGTCTTTTGCATTATAAATAGGAAAAAGATAAAAATGCCCGGGCTTAGTCCTCAGGTCATGCTAACAATCGCAAAACAATATGCCTGAAAACTCATAATTCTTTCATTCATTCATGTAACAAATGTACTGAATACCTTCTCTGTTTTATACGAATAATACATTTTGTTATACTAAAAATCAGATAGGCAAAGTTACTGATATTCTTAGAGGTTTTATAAGTTCTTAAGAAACAAATACCAAAGAAAAAATGTAATTTAAAAGAGTAAGCTTTATTTATATTTATTAGATGATAGTATTTCCTTATTATAAACATTACTACAACTTATAAAATCTATCAAATAATAATGTTTTGAGTGGCATAGAAAATACCTTCTAGTAATAGATACAGAAAGATGTAAATCAACTAAACTCAACTGTATGCTAACTGGCCAACACATCTCTCATTTAACCAACAGTGAGGTATTCCACAAGTATCTGGAAATCAAATGGTGACTGTGTAGGCATAAATGTATCTCTAAATTAATTTTCCAATAATAGACAATCTCTAACAAACAGAAACTTCGAAAAATAAACAAGCATAAGGGCAGAAGGATATTTTGTGTGTGATTTTAATAAGTACGATGTTTTTTGTGTTTAGATGCTGTGGAATTTCATCAACCACATAAAGCATAACAAAAGTAAACTTGGACTAAGGTTTCCTACACGCAAGGCATTTTGGTGTCGCTACAAATAAGTCGCTCCCTTCTTAACTACTAGCCATAGTGTTATAAGGGCAAAACACCTACTTTGTTTTATTAAAAAGCCATTTTATTTTTCCCTGCAATCTCTACATTATCAATTTGAAGAGTATGTCATCTATTTATTCATATATATTTACTTGTTTTTGTGTAAATATACTTATATATATTATATATACACATGTATGTATATTTATTTTTCTAAAGTTTTGTTAGCATAATACAAAATTTCCATCAATAGAGCGTGAATAAATTTTGGGGATACATTAAAATAAATAAGACTAAGTGAAATTATGATTCTTCCATGCTAGCATCTGTACCATATTCATAGATAATAGAGTTGAAATGGTTCTTAGAGATGTTTTAATAAAATGTCTCTAATTTATGGATAAAGAAACTGCAATTCAGCAACTTATCCACTATCACATAATTAGCTATATCTACATTCAAACATTTTTATTTAGTTTTTTAAACTTTATATGGCATATAAAATATTTAAACAGAAGTAAAAACAATTTCTGATACTAAAATCCAATGTTGTTTCCAAGATGATATATTACTAAAACACTGGACACTATTGACAAAGCCATAGACGTCTGTCAATTTTCTTCTAAATTTGTCCATCTCTAAGTTTTATTCTCAAGAGTATTATAAATTTATAAGAATACATAAATGTGTAAACTGAATGTCCTCATGGCTTATTTGTTATATTTAAAGAGGAAGTTTTACTTCAAAATAAATGATAATATTTTAAGATACAAAGACAACAGCAGTCAATCACAGGTCATAGACATGAATATGTAAATTTTCTTTTTGTATCTCTTCTTGAATAACTCTTTCACCTTTCATGTTTTAATCCACAGAGCAAAATCCAGAGACAGCATGAAAACAGCACTGACAATGTGAATTGTTGAAGAGTTTCTGGCAAAAAAACAAAAAACATTTTACTAGGATTAGAATTATTTCAGATTTTCATCTCTCTTGTCCCTTGTTCCTAAGTCTGAGCGCCTCTTTATGAAAAGTTTTTGTGCTAACAAATTTAATAATTCTGACTTCTTACACAGACTGTGCTTTAGACATGACGAATGCTGCTGCAGACATTAAGATTACTGATATGCATTTCATATATATACATTCGGTCATATATGTAAGCTCACTGAGAAACTGATACTATGAATAAGCATGGTAAGAAATGTGGACCATGGTTATAGATCATGGTAAAATTCTCTTCCTTTAGGTCCACGATAGATGTACACCTGGTACATTCAAAGTGTCTGTGGCAATAATTAACAACTACTGGTGCTTGTATCATACAGAAATTTGAAAGTATCATGTGGTTTTTAAATGACACTTTCTTGGTGACAAGTGGCCTAAAGAACTCATTTACTTTCAAATAGCTTAAATATCAAGGGCAAAGTTATTGGCAGATGACACAACAGATGATAATTCCAGTCCTCTCTTCTCCCTTACAGCCCAGAATTTTCACAGTGATTGGAGGTCTGAGGGTGCTGGAATAGTTCAATCAATAGTTATACTGTATCTCTAGCAGTTAGACATAAATTATTTCTTATAACAGAAATAGCTCTTTTGACAAGAACTGTAAGAAAATGAACATTTATTTAAATACATATTGGAAATAACTTTTTTATTTTTGGTGGGGAGCCCGTGGATTTTGATATATTGGCTTAAGTGTAAAATATTGGCACTTAAGTGGTATTCTCACGTTAAGTCTGAAAACATAGTCTCTTTGCTTACACAAATACCTTTAAAAGAGGGTAATTAGTGACCAGTGGCTAAGAAGACCTCTGTGTTGAGAGGTTATGCCTAAGCCTCTTGAAGATTCTCCATGTAAACAAGGCAGACCACATCATTCATTATCCCTCCTTTGTTTACTTGGAAGAAGGTTCAAACTATTTAATGAGAGGATTACCCATACTTCAACTCTATTGAAAAAGATTAATTGATATTTTCCTGTTGGAGGTTTCACCACTTGCATTTGGCTTCCACTCTCCTATTGTTATTGATTCTGTGATCAACAGAGCAGAGTTGCTTAAAGGTTATCCAAATTTCACAGCTTAACATTTCTCAAACTAACTATATTTTATTCTTGTCTCATAGGCTTTGAGTTCCAAGGACTGCTAACTTGTTCAAAGAGACTATGTTTTAAACTTTACTTGTCTGAGTAGAAAATTTTATGACTAAAATCTGGACATTTTGGACAATTTTGCTATGTTATAGATGAAGTAGAGCACCTACTCAAAGTGGAATATTAAAACATAGAGCCAAATTCCACATCAACCTAAAAATAATGAATTTTCCACTCTAATATATGTAGGAAAATTTGAAACATAATTTCAATATCTTACCATCTTCTTGGGAACACAATATAAGAAACAAGATCCCCACCATTTTGAGATACAATTCTGTGATAGAAATCTTTACTAATTTTTCCCCAAAAAATGTGTGTATTATGGACATATGGCTGCATATTTGTATAACACCATTTGCATTTTTCAAACTTGCATTTTTTTAAATCACTAGCTTGGCTTTTGCTGTCAGAATGGCAAACTGCTAGTATATTCATCTAAAATTCCTAGTTTAACTCTTTGTCACTTTAGCATTTTATGTAATGCTAATATGTTCACCTTTTCTTAAAAAAGTAACCTAATATGCTGTAGGCAGTAAAATAAGAAAGACTTCAAACCATAAAGTTTAATAATAGGAGGAGTCACATCATAGTGTGAAAAAAAGGGATAGTGTCAAAATTTGATCTTAGGAAAAAAATGCTTTTGAAAATTACTGGGGGAAAAAAAAATCATGTTAAAATGATTTTACTTCGGATGAATTCCCTGGAAGGATTTGCAGTTTTTAGGGTTTTCTAGGGTTATTTTGTAGAAGCAGTTTTAGTTCCTGAACATTTAAACATAACATACTGGAATATAGAACACTAAAAAAAATGATGATGAGAAAATAAAGGTAACAACAATCCCAACATTAGTAATTTATGGAAATTATACTTCCAAGGGAAATGAGTTTTCATTTGCTGTATGCTTGCTAACATACATCCTTACATTTCTGTATTTAATCTTTAAATCTCTTTATGATGCAATGTTGAAAATGAGGCATATCTTGCCCGTGGCCTTGCCACAGCATTTTAAGACACACTTACTTCAATGTCCCCCAGTCCTCAAGAAACAATCTTATTTAAGGGAATCAAGTATCTGCTTAAGGTTGAATAATTTACCTCTCTTACATAATTTATACATATCAAAATTATGTTATCTAAAGAACAAATTTCGACTTGTAATTACATTTAGTATAAATTAATTTTCAAATCGACATTACCGATAATCTTCTATTCATAGATAACCAACTAAAGGTCCACGTTACATCTTCTGTATATGTTAAAATATGCACTATTTTAAATTTTGCAATATTGTGCATATATTTGGACATATTGCAGACATATTTGGACATATTGTGGACATATTTGGAATATTTCAGTTTTTCTTTTAATTGACATATTACATGGCTACCTATATTCCCAAACCACTTCAATCTGCTTCTTTCAAATTATGTTTTTGCAATGTGTTTATCTAATTATTACTTATTTATTAGTTTCAGCAGAAGTATTTAATTAATTAGCATCTGATGCAAAGATAAAGGTAAATACCAGCACGTAAATTATGCTATTGAATAGGTACAAATTTTATTGGTCCTAATGCTGGCAAATGCAGTTAAACTTATTGATTTAGTTGAGTACATTAAAATAACATAATAAAAACTATTTTACCACAAAGCATTATAATATGACCACTGTGTCAGCTATTTTTCCTTCAAAACTTAAATGCATAGCCTAACATCGAACATATTGATTCTTCTAAACAGTCATCCTATAATAAATATGACATTATCACTGCAAGTTCTGGCAGTCGTGTTAGTTGATTAGAGAGTAGGGATGTAATCAGAGGAAGTACTTTGAAAGATAATCTTTCTTTATTCTCTTCCTTTGAAACAGACAGAGAGGGTAACTATGGAATAGTAATTATTGCTGAACTGGCTGTTACATCATCTGTGCTTAATGATGAAATACTGATACTTAAAAGTGATCATCTATCTCCTTAAATATTGAGGATATCAGTACACATATACATTCAATTGCTATAACAGAGATTGTTCTTAGAGCCATGTTAAGAAATTTTAAAAAGTATATAAGCCAATGTCTTTAAGGATTATTTATTAAATCACTGAACACATATATTTTCATTATTCAATATGTGGCAGACAAAATACCGGGAAGCAGGTAAACAGATGAATTAGAGCTGATTCCAGCTCACAGTCTAAAGCTAAAGTATTTAGTTTAATATCATTAGCACAAATTGTTATCTACTCTCATGGATTCTGAAAAAAAATTATTGGTAGAACTAATATAAGTTTCCAGTAGTTTCACCACCCATGAGGTCTTCACCCTAGTTTAAACATTGTTGCAAAGGAAAACTGCAATCCACTGTTGCAAAATGATAAAATATGATCATATTCTAATAATATATTTTAAAACCAAATGTACTTAATCCAGCTATTAAAAGGCATAACTTAAACAGAAGGAACACAAGACTTAAACAAAGCAGAAGACAGCTGTCCAGAAATTATCAATTGCTAACGCACACAGATTGTGATTAAAATTTAATGCGGCTTTTAAGCAAAGATTTTGCTTATCAGAGAGAAAGAATCCCAGAGAAAATATTGTTATTGATTTCATCATTTTAGATGTAACTGATCCCTTAAGTAATTTTTCTTGCTTTCAATATCACTTCTAAAAGTGACTGCTTATACTGGACAAATCATTAGATGGTATGTTCATTTAACATTCTAAGCCAAATGCATAAATTGTTCTCCAGTGCACTCAGAGTCACATCTGTTGAAAACAAAACAGAGCATTCAATCCATTGAATAAAAACAAAACATAACTGTAGAATAGCTGGATAGTCAAATCGTGTAAATTAAATGGTATTGAAAATGATATTTTTTATTGATTTTTTTCAGTCTTTGGAATTAAAATACACTGACTATCTTTTGTGTAACCCAAATTAACAGTAAGGTAAATGGATCTGCTGGAGCATCACACTAGTTTTAGAGTTTATTTCAGGGAACAGGGTATAAAACTAAGTACCAGCCCCCGTTTTTTAACAGGTAGAATGTCATGTTGGCTCTCTAGATAAAGGTACATATAACATCATTTTATCAATAAAATTATTAAAAATGAGAAGTCATTATAGTCATTTGGTATAGTCTAGTGGACCATAATTATTTAACCATGTGTGAGACTGTTAAGGTTAAAAAAAGAAAACTTTAGTTTGGCTCACTGGATAGGAGTCAATACTTGGTATCTAAAAATTAGTTATAAGTTTAAGAAATAGATGTACATTGAGTTATATAATTATACGCCTTTATTTATTAATTCAGTAAATATATAGTGAATGCTGACTAAGTGCCAGACACTAAGCTGGGTACCAGTGTGTATGAATGCATATTTATATGTCTCATAATAAATGAGCAATTATAGACTTGTATATAAGGCATAAATATTGATTCAATTTTTTTCTGTAATGCATATTGTCAAGCACTTTAGTAAGCAGTCAGTGTGAAGTTTACCAAAAGATCTATATAATGCAATATCTCCTTAAAAGACTAAGTTTTCCTATTTTTAGAAATACAGGACATACCTTTTAAACCAAATGAGTTTTAATATGGCAAAAATATATGGCCTAAATTTTAATAACAATCCTGATCTGGTTTTTTAAATTCACATTTTATTACCCTATTTACAATTTCAGCTATTGCATAGGTATTCAATTGGTTGAATTAACATTGGTCCAATTGGTCATTGGCAACACAGGAGAGCCAAACAGCTAAAACTATTCCTATGTGTCCCAAACATCTTCAGATGTAGATAGATCCATATATAGAGAGAGACTGATATATATATATATGATAATTGATTGGATTTTTCACTTTTTAACCAACTGGCCAACTGGGCCAACTGTTAGTAAAAGAAAGAACACTTTTTGCAAATTCTTATTCGTGTCCTCAATTAACAGATGTTCAAGAATTACACAATCTTGTATGGACATTTATAGAGTTAAAAGAATTCATATTCTAAACAAATAGTATTTGTGTTAATTTAACCCTATATTTAATATTTTCTGAGTATCTCAAGATGAGTAAGATGGTTTCATTTATTGACTATTAATTCAATTCTCACTTCCAACAAATCATTTTGCTTACTGATTAACCTACACTAATCAAATCACATAATACCCTTGAACAGTCCAACACATACCACAATCCAAAAGCCATCTCTTGGTTATGTTGTGGTGTATTTTTGTTGTTGCTGTCGGGGAGGGGGGCAAGGAAAGGGAACGACAGAAAAAAAATTTTAGTAATATATTCAATTTTGGATTAAAAAGGCAATCTAGTTTAAATTTTATCAAAAACAAAATTCTTGGTTTAATATTGTTCTGTCACTGACATAAATAACGTAATTGTTATTAAGGATATTAGGCATTTTGGATTTTCCAGTAATTATAGCATGTGCCTTCATTTGGTCTTTTACAGAAAGAAAGAAATGGTTCTTGCTTGAACTCTGGAAATTTGAAAGTCAAACTTTTCAGGTCATAAATATTTACTTAGTTCAATTAGGGACAATATTTATCACTTAGACTAACATTCTTCTAAACGTCTTAAACTTCAAAAATATCATTATAATCATTTGGAAAATCTAAATTCTATTTGCTAAAATCCTACTGTGGGTTAAATAATGTTGAAAAATACCTGTTTACCTAAATTATAGAAAGCTCTTAATCAAATACAGGGCCAATGAAGTCTCTGTTACTTAGATCTGCAGGGGCCCCCAGCAAAACAAAGTGTCTCCTTCAATGTCTCTGTACTCTTCTATGACGGAGTAGAGTACCTATAATTCTTAGGATGTGATAACAACTACAAGGCAGTAGTAAACCAGTTTGTTCTCCATTGCTTGGAAACATTCCATTACTTAACATTCATGTTTTCATAACTACTTGCCTAACCTACTGTTGAAGTAAGAACACCAAGATTCCAGTTTCCACAACATTTCTATAACCAGAATCAATTCAGACCCCCAAAACGAAAACAATCTAGGGAGATTTCCATTTTTCTGACCAAGTGTTGAAAGCTAAGGAGACAAATTTATGTTCAAAAAAGATCAAAGAGTTTAAAAGTGTAAGTTATTTGGAACTATCAGTCATCTCATCTCCTTCATGGCTTACCAGACCTTCCAATATCATTTCTTAAAAAATTTTCTATTTCTACATTAGTTGGTAAACTCAGGATCCAAATTTCCCTTTTACCAAATGCAAAAACAATTCACTCACTTCTGTTTTACTCAAGTGAATCAGTCATTTCTACCATTATTTTAATTAAAGTTAAGTCATTTTTGCCATAGTTGTAACTTAAAACGAACGCACACATTCTCAATGGTAGTGATGAGACACAAAGAGAGAGAAGTAGAATTAGATAATTATAAATCCTTGTTGTCTGTAGTCCTTGAATTTAATGGTCTATTGGAAAGATGACGCTTCAAGTTCCCTGTCTGTGAGTGTGCTACTGGTGGAAGTAAAAATGATGTGCTGCTTTCTGTCTTTCTAACTATCCAGGATGAATCACGTCACATGATCACATGGTCCTCTTGAGTTCAAAGATGAAAGTGTGGGAGATGAAATGAAGGGAGCTGCTTGGGGTAGCATCATTAAATTTTTTCCTACCCCTCTTGGTCATTGTATATTCCTCTTGAGCTGTTTTTTATTACACGTACTAAGTTGTCATTTTGGCAAGGCTTTACTAACAATAGCAACAACAATGTCTAACACTTTTGAATAACATTTATGTGTTATATGCTGTACTGTTACTAATTCATTTTATGCTCAAAGCTTAAAAGTTGTCCTATTTTGATTTCATTCCCATTGCTGGGAAGTAAACCATGTGCCTGCATTTAACATGTGACATTTCCAGTGTCAACATTACATGGTTAATTCTCAAGGGCTGAAATTCATGAGAAGCAGCAGAGTAGACTTTTGAGCATGAACTTGGGAATTAGACATATTTGTCTAAGAATCTCTATACCATTGCTTGTTCCACAACCAATAGCAACTCATTTAGTTTTCCTATGTCTCAACTACCTCATGTGAGAATGGGAAGAAAAATATCTTGCAATTTTGTTGAGAGAATTTAATGAGATAATATACTTGAAGTGCTTAGCATTGTATCTGTAATGGGGTAAGTACTGAATATTAGTAATATAAATAAAGCATGATGGCATGAAATGGCAGAACTACATGACATTCCATAATGTTTTATCCTAACCCTTTTCACACGTATAAATCTTTCATTCATGGGGGATTACCTGCCAGCAGAAATGAAACTGATAGGTAGAAAGGAAGTCAGACCCTTCAGAGTGTCCGAGAGCAAAACTAGAATACAATCAGATATTAGGAAATTAACATATAGACATGTTGCAGTTTTCAAGCTGTCACTTCAGAATTTATCATTTCCCCAAAGACATTAGTGCAATTATTCACCAAGAGTTTTAATATACTTTCACTTGTTTTTCTCCTTTTTTAAAAAAAAATTCTTTTCTTGTTGGTATGTGGCATTATCTTCCTCCTCAATGTGAAGACTTCCATTTGGAAAGCAAATAAATATCTTTTTCACCAATACTATTATTATTTTAGATTTACGGAAGTTCTCTTTTTCCTCTCCCCTAAGATCCACGTTTGCACATTTTCTACAAACTATTTTAAGAGTTACCAATATTATTTTTGCATGACTTTCAGAAATAATTTGAGTGGGCATAATAGTATTTTATTGTTGTTGTTGTTGTTACTAGGAGCTTAATCTTTTTCTTTTTCCCTTGTTATAAAGATTATTGAAAAACAGCGGGTCTAAGCTTTAAATAGGATTGAATACATCTTTTAAAGCTAATACTTTATATTGTGCTAAATGACAAAGTGCTTTTTAAAATTGGATGTGTTATGTTGTAAATAATGTTAAAATACAAAGAATCAAGAGTTTTAGGAATCCCAGGGTCTTGCTACATTAATCTCAGGTCAGATACTGTTTTATGAGAGAGCACGGTAGTTTAATGGGCAATTATCGATTTAAATTAAATTATAACTTTAGAGACAGTAACTTGCAAATTTAAAAGTCATATGATATTATGAATTACATCTTATGCACATTAAGAGATCTTAAAGCAAGGAAACCAAAGATAGAAAATATTGGTTCACATTTCAAACCACAATAAGTGTGAATATAGCCTCAATTTAATAAAAATGTATAATGCAACTTTCCTTGGGTTAAATGTCTTACAATTGCTCTTGGAATGGGCACTTGTTTTCCCATTATTGGCCACTTTAATTGGCTTACACTCTAGTTTTCTCATTTAAAGATCACTTTATAGTATTGGGTGCTCTTCATCTGAGTGATATGTTCTACTCCTGACTGGTCCAACAACACAACAGTTTACATATTTCTGAACTTGATCTGAAAACTGATTTAAAAATCCATATGGACAATCCAATTTCTCTGAAAATATATACACACAAGTCTGCTCAGAGGTGGCTAAAATAAAATAAATTTCATTTTAGGAGACAGGAAGGAAGCTGAGACAAGAAAGTGAGGATTCTGAAGTAAATGGGTACTTGCTCTGACCAAGATTGAAACCCACCTCTCCCCAGAGAATATTAGAAGAGGGCATGGAAGACAAGCATTGGGAAAGTAGAATGTTTGTTCTTTTCTTTCTGGTGGACTGCATTAAATATTCAGCAAAAGGAGGGATCAGTTTACATTACTTTTCTTGTTTCTCATGTATCGACTGACAGGTGCTGTAAACATACATAGACAAACATGGTCCTGAGCGTGCAGTGCTCCAGTGACCAAGGGAAGACAGTTTTCAATCTCCCAAAGTGATCACAGTGAGGACTTAGCAGACACACTATGCTCAGCTTGGAGCATACATTCTATTTCCCACAAAACTACAGGAGTTTTGCCTTTCGAATTTGATTCCCAAGAAAACCCATTCAGAGAGATGGTTTTGTTCCATCGACAAGTTGCTAAGGTAGAACAATCTTGTTTTAATTCTGAGGACTTGACTGAAACCCTCACTAGTACATTCAAAATAATAGCAGAAAGAACCTAAGAGGCACCCTTGTCTTCTGAACGTCTTGCTTTGCTGGTGGTAAGCCACCAATTCACATCTCCTTGATTTCACCGAGGGTAGAATCTCAGCAATTGGGGATAAAGAAATGACCTTGGCTTTGAGATCAGAACCAGTATTTAAAACATCCACTCATTCATGTTTTAGAGATGTCATGGTACATAAATTATGACTTTATACTGAAAACATAGAGGCTCCTTTTTCTACACTATAGGCAACAATTTGGCTGAGATTGTCTCGTTCTGTGATACTATCACACACTACCTTTTTTCTCACTTGAATTGTACTTTTGGCTGTCATTTGCGCTTTTGAATAAAGGTTTACATTAGTGGAAGATATCATAATAGCATAGCTCCTTTTCCTGAGTTGATATACAAATCAGAAAGAAAGGATAAGGCCAAGACTCCCTTTGTCCTTGGAAAAGTATGCCATCTGCATTTAGCTTATGATATTCGGCTGAGAACAAAATTCTAGCATAAGGAAGTCGTTAATACAACCCTCAAGTTATACTGTAAATTCAAAGTACTTTAAATGCCTTATAATAGTCAAAGCCAGTAAAATCGACCCTGTATATTTTTACTTCATCTCTGTTGGATCATATGATATTTAATAATTGGTTCTGGCACCTCGTTGCAAATTATTATAACTTTGAGATTCAACAGTCCTATTGAACATATGGGCAGCACAGCCTCAGAACATATATATGATACAGCCTCTCAAGAGGACCTTCTGTCTTGTTTTCCTTAGCTTGGAAGGGTCAGGTAAATTTTGTTGTGTCGTCATGTGCTAAGATTCCTCAATCTCTGTTTTGCAGGGTAAATGCTTAATGGAACTGATTTTTTTTTTCCACCTTAACTGTGAACACTTCCTTTGCAAAGCCAAAAGAGAAATTCATGCATCTGTGATGCAGTTTACTGGGCTCATACTAAAGCAGTTATAAAGCTATTCCCGTATCAGTGCACAAGTATTCATCAACCCAGAATAGGTTCTGTTACTTAGTGCCATATTGTATCCTGGTTTAGCTGCAAACTACAAGAGTTTCTGGAGTCAGGAGACCTTCCCATGCTATTAAAGCATATGATAATTCTTTACGAATCCTGGAGAAGATGGAAAATTGATGATAATGTATAGTTGACCCCAAGAAACCTTACATATAGTTAGACATGCTCCCTTCAGCATTTCCTTTTTCTAGCTCCACTCACAATAACACCCTGAGACAATATTAGGAAAAGCATTTCCACATCAACAACCCATTAAGGTTAGTTTCAATGTTCCTGCTGCTTTGCCTCTATATCTAGCCTGTGTGCCTTGATTTTCTCTTGTATTATTTCACATTAATTGCCATATTGTTTATTGCCATATTCAAACGCACTATAATATGAGCACAGTGGCAATAATTACACAGTAAGCTGTCCTTAGAAAGAGATGTCAAGATGGATACTGGTGGGTGGGGTAGGCAGAAGGTTATGATTTATACCTTATGTTGACACTGTGGAACAGAGCTGGTCAATTTCTCTTGATTTCACTATAATGCCTAATACTGAAATCTCTCTGTCATATAATTATTCATTACTAAGACTACTAAGCTAAAAAAGTTCATGGAGGTGGGGGACAATGGTTAAAGGAATTATTCAGGTGCTGATTTTCCTCTTGCTACTGTAATATTACATTTTAAAAATTGACATATTGGTGGATAAGAAATACCATATGCGATGTCTGTAATCCTAACTCATTTTTAAAACTAAATAACCTGTTTTCTTTAAGAATTTTTTTGGATGAAAATACTTTTTCTTCCTATGCTTGTGTGCATGGACATTTGCTCTAAATATGCATAAAAGACACTTTGAGGCTCTGGAACATGATTCCCCCACTCCACTTTGTTATAGTTATAAAAATTCACTTCTCATCGAGCCATCCTACCCTCATTCACCACACTGATAATGAGACTCCTTTTCACAATTAGATTGTCACTTGGTCAAGACAATACCCAAAATTGTCCTAACCCTGGTGAGCAGCAAGTCAGTCATGTTTGATCCTAGCTGACAACCTGGAAGCTGAGATCCTTTGCAAATCGGCAGAGTTGAAAGTAAGTATCTTTTACTCAACTGCCAGTTTGCTTCAGATCATGGTCTGCTTGCTTGGCATCACGGAAGCCAGTAGGTGGAGTGCTTGCTAACAGTAATTGAATATACGGAACATGAACTTAAAATAAGTGGAAGCCACTTTCCTTGTTATAAACTGCTAAAACCATATTTACACTGAACTCTTTCTATGGATATAATTAGTTGCAAAAAATGTTACAAGGGCAGGATTGAGATGAATGCAGGACTGTAGTTACAGGGTAGAACACAGAGAGGCAAATTGTGCCCTGGAAGATCAACACATCATATGGTATAAACCTATGTAAAGGGACACTTTAGCAAACATTCAACTGAATTTAATTGGTAAATAGACCTTGGTCCCTCTTTAAAAAATTTGGTGTTTATGCTCTGCAAAGGATAAACCAGCTTTGATCAACTGTACATGGAAAGCTTGCGTGATGGAGGATTAATTACGTACATGTGTTAATAATAGTCATAGTAAATTCAGCATCTTTGGAAAGAAAAGTTGCGAGAGAGATGCCTCCAAAATAAAGTGTAACTTTCCCATAAGAGTGTCTTGTTTTCCTTCAGAAGAAGGTTTTCAAATGTATTTAAAAGCTGCAGCTTGAGACTTGCTAACTACATCACTCTAAATCTATCTATATCACACCTAAAGATGTTAAAGCAACATTTAGAACTCTAAGGAGAAAACAAGCAACAGAATTTAGAAAGCAGGAACCACATGGAAATAAGAAAAATCTTCAGTCGTTTTTTAAGAATGTGAGTTATATGATGTGAAGTAGATGAAAATGCAAGAGTTTAAAAAAGAATCTCTTGTTCCATATCGGGAAAACTTACAGATCTGATTCCATGGCACACAAGTACTGAAGATCTCTATGGCTTAGAAATACCATTTCGCTTAAAAGGGCTTCAGAGCAAATAATTGCACAGGATGCAATGACAAACACTATGAAAATAGCGATCAATTCCACCTTTATTTTAACTTTTTATTTTAAAAATGGTAAACTCTCTTAAATATAATTTGTCAGGACATTGCTGATTTTTAAAAAAATTGTGGCATCATATTCTCAGCTCATACTAAAATTTGGACAGATTTGTGTTTCAGATATATGATTTTTTTTTTTTTTACTTTGGGTTGGAAGTGAGGAATGGAGGACTGTTAACTGAATTAATCAGCCAAAGCTTTATGTGGTAAATAACTCTTTGAAACATGCAATAGCTTTGCTCAAACCAAGTAACTGCTTGCCTCTCACTGCCTTTCAAGCAATATCATTAGCAAAATTGAACCTCCTCAGGCCAAAAAAAAGGGGTGGTAGAGTTGGAAAGGATAGTTATTGTTAATTTTAAATAATAAAATATTATATTTTCCATTTCTCATCTAAAGGAAAAAAGGATGTTCATTTACATGAAGAATCTTAAATCAAATGATGAGATTTGACCAGTAGATAAAAGTGGCAAACTACGGCCAGAACATAATCTAGATCCCTTAGCCAAGAAAGAGAACTTTTGGGAATTTATTTATTTTGCTTATTGTGATCTGGAGAAGTAGTATGAATATTGGCATACGCTAATTGAAAGGTGCATTGCATGATCATGGGCTAGCCTATGAAAGAACTGTAAAGGAGTTCTGTTACAGAATGAATAACTTTGTCTAAATCTTTCTCCACGTTCATTTATTTCTTCAGGTTCTACAAGTATCATTGCATACTTAGCATATTTTTATGCCTCTTGTTTGAAAAAAAATTTGAGTTCACTTGCTTTTTTGTCAGTTGTCATTCATTTTACCTTGTTTTGCTTGCTTCAGTATGTTACTTCCCCTTAGATGTAGAACCATGTCATTCTCAGCCAATATTCATCCCTGGATAGTGAGTAGGCAATAGACTTTACTGAGAAATAGAAAAGTGTTAGCCACTGATCTCACCAACATTATATTCTCTCTTAATAGAAGCTGTTGGTTAGAGCCTGAACAGCTCCACACTTAGGGTGTTGACTTGTAGAATGAAATCCTCTGCACACAAGCACAGCAAAATATTTTGGTGAAAGGTAATTATCAGAAACAGTGACACTAATAAATTAGTTAACTACATTTCAGCGTGAAGTTTGAGTTAACCCTGCCCATTCTTGTTCCAGACCCATCTGAAATCAGCAATTCAGCTTAATGATGTCATAACACTTGCCAGGCTGTGGGCACTGAAGGGAAGAAACAGGACTGCTCCCATCGCACGAGGTTCCCTTCCTCTCTCTCTACACACAAACAGCCCATCTGTCTCACTCACATGGAAACCGTTATCTTTGAAACATCATTCTATTATTATCATGGTGGTTCTTTAAAATTGGTCCTTAACTTTAGGTTGTGTTTTGGAAATCAGGTTTTCAAGTTCTCCCAGCTCTTATTGGCCCATTTAAAATATCGATAGTAATATGCCCTGGAAGAAGCTCATCTCACTAAAGAGCTCAAATAGTATATATTTCCATTCACTTACTAGAGGATAACCTTTTGTGAAATACAGTTAGCCTACTTTTAAAAAAAAAAAAATCACAACAAAGAATCCAACCCCTCCCAACCTCTAATATTTTTCAAAGTGTGAATTGAAGAGGACTTAGAGACAGATGGGTCTGGATGATCAAGTTACCTGTTATAGCAGCACATCTGCCGGGGCAGTCAATCACTGTGATGGCTCTGACAGGTCGATGGAGCCTAAGCAAGAACGGCTAATGCAGACAGAGGAACGGCTGGGGAAGGGCAGACCTCCTGCCTGTCTCCTGGGTTTGGCTGGTCTGAAAGCTGTACTTGAATTTGCTCTAGTTAAAATTCTGTCTGTCTATCGAGCAATGATATTAGATGAAAGATTTGGGCTCCTAATCTTTTTTTAAGCCAACGTATTGAAAACATATGACTGGGAATGATTCGATTAGAACTTTCAAGCTGTCAGTCAATATTTGGTCGTATTTGGGGGATGTGGTAGGGAGTGTGGGGTGAATAAGATTAGGAAAAGAGGAGGTGGGAGATAGTTTCAAAACTACATTTTCCCTTAAAAGTGTCAAAAGGATGAAATGCATTAAGCACTGGTTCTGAGATGTCTATTTCTGCGAGCTCAGTATAATAAAAATTAGCATTGAATAGAACAAAGGCAACTCTAAGAATGTCAAGAAGCAAAATTAACTACATTTATGGAGCCATGTTACTTTAATTTCTCTGCATATTTGATCCTTTCTCCCCCCTTCAATCATAAAGTGAATCATATTTATTAATCCTAATAGATCCAAATATTTGGCAATATCATACGTTAGGGAATATGGAGCAAGTGATTCCAAGATTTCACAAACATTTGAAAAGATGTGTTTCAATTAAGTGCAGCATTAATTGCAACACTTATATGACCCATATGTACAAATGTAGATGTCGGAAGACAATAGAATCTCAAAATATCTAGATTCCATCTAATGACTAATTCATCAGTTATTAAAATTGTCTGACGGTAAGGCAGTACCAAAAAAAAAAAAAAAGAAGAAGAAATACCTAAATGGTAGGTAATGGCAAGAATTGTTAACACCTGTCATCATCTAGAAAGAAAGTTACAATTATGGTTAGTTAAATTTATGTATTTATGTATGCATGTATATATATGTACTTTGTATATTTGTATGTATATTTTATATTTATGATTAGAATACATATATTTATGTATTTATGGTTGAATACATACATTTCTTTGAGAAGTAAAAGAAAAATATTCCATAAGATAAGCATTATTATTACCACACTGTAGAACTACAGTGAGCAAACATTGCTGAAAAAAGGGCAAAATGTTAATACATGCAGAACTGCTGTTAGTAGCGATTTTCTCCACAATGCCAAACTGATGGGGATTCGTGAAAGAGCCATTAAACAGATGCGTTGCTTTTCAATACATTCTTCAAGTATTTTTGCTCCCTCATCCACATTTTTAGTAAATGATGCTAAATGTTTTCAAAATATTACTATATTGGCTTTTTTTACTTGAATTTTTTAAGTGGACTCATATTTAGCAGCAGATGGTTTGAGATACCAGAACTGAAATGGAGTTAGTTATTTGGGTTCAGACTACAACAAAAATCTCATACCTCAGTTTATAAGACCGGAGAGATCAGAGAAATCACCATTTTCTTAAAAAAAATCAGAACAAACTCAGAAATAGGGATTTTACTAAGTAATAACTCTATCTTATGACAGAAATAAGTTTAAACTTCAGTTCTTCCTAATAAAATGTTGAGTCCAAATGTTTTAAAGCTTTTATGAGTATTTCAGTTATATTTTTACAGAAAAAAAAACCTTTGTTTAGAAAATCACTGTCTGATAATAACTTTGATACGGATTGAGCTAAAAAATACCCTGAAGATCAATGTACCCTATTAGATAAGTCAGGATTACATGCAAACTCTATGGTGGACATTATCTCATGGAGCCTACACTATAGTCTATAAACAGTCAGTACATATTTTCTGGGGAATGGAAAAAGTAAAAAGTTTTTGATGTTTGGCTGCCAGTAACCAGAGAATTACGAATTATTTAAGGGCTTTTGCTAATCTTACCCCTTTTAAATATAATTTAATAAAATTTTATGATCTTTTACCCAAATATTATTGATTACAATCCATCTATTCATCAACAGTACTGACAAAGCAGGAAGATTAAAAAAATGAGTTGGGGAATGACTTCAGTTTTTAGTGTAGGTCAAAACATTCTGGCAACTGGGACAGATGTTGTTCAGAATCACCCAGCTCTTCAAGGAAATAAACATAAATGACTTACAGGAATAGAATTCTCTGACTAGAGCCAGGGCTGAGAGGCAGAGGGAGAAGTTACAACAATAAAAACAAAATAAAAAATGAACTTCAACTATTAAAATCATCTATAAAATCACATTAGTGAGGTTTGGGGTACCTCCATAATATAGAAAACAGAATTAGGGATTTCCAGGGCAAGGTCTAATCTATTCAGGGCCACAGTCATTTGTATTAGGCAAACATGGTCTTCTTAAAATGAGTTAATGGTCCATAAGTTCAAGGTTAGAGTAAAACATGTAGAAA